>NW_006239145.1:72082-75399 GCF_000226075.1 Solanum tuberosum | reverse complement strand
CATCCAGAACAAAAATTCTATCCCAAAATGTACATTCTTTAACCCACCACCCCATTAGTTCTTTATGGACCATTGGATTCTTGAATAGCTTAAGCTACTACAACTTCTTTAAGCTTGTCCTCTATTGTGTATGATAATATGGAAGCAGCCATGTGTTGTTGCAAACTAACATGACCATCTGCCTGTATTTGTTTGCAATGACAAGACATTACTAGTAGCAACCACTCTGCTTTCATTGCTTCGATCTTTCCATAGTTGTTTGGTAGCTGGATAGAGTTATGTGAGTATTAGTTATGCAGGTATTACTTATGTTGGTTTTAGTTATGCAGGTATTACTTATGCGGGTATTAGTTATGCAGGTATTAGTCAAGCAAATAGTCTGGACATGAATTTTTGAAATAAAACCAAGACTATAAATTGATTTTGCCATCTACTTTGCCCTTTTCATAACCATTCCATATCCTCCCTAAATAACTCTCATAGACCATTTAGGTCTACCTGTTCAGAAAATAAGAGATTTTCCATAAATCCCCAATATTTCGATCAAGGCAGTTGCCGAATCATATTACATAGTTCTGGCAACAACAAAAGCTTAAAAAATTAGCAACTTACCCCATCATCACATCAAAACTTGGTAGAGTTCATAGCAGTAAAACTGGTATGGTATGGTGTGAAGTTTTGTCCAAATGTAAGCAGAATGATGTCCAAAACTAGCTAACATTTTTGTCTGACAATCATGGCTTTGTTGTTTTATCAACAAAAATATGACGAGGAAAACTCTCCCTCAACAAAGTTCCAGTAGATAACAACTATTTGGCTACAATTAAGATTATTCAGCAGATGTGTAATGACTTATTCCGTCATTATAGTTGTTTAGGGCTATAGTACCCTTGTGTAGATCTCCGTGTGTCAAGAGTTGGTAGAAATCTGGAAATTGAAAATCGAGTATGAAAATTTGCTAGTGTTTCACTATAGCGGACACTTTCTTTGTAATAACTAGATCACTATTTCAACCTCATTAACTTCTGTTGAACAATTCATATGCTCGAAGAATCATTTTTATGGAATTTCTAGGTAGGCTAGGTTCATAATTCTATTCTAGAAAGACAAAATTTAACAGACAAGAATTGAAAATCATTCATAATTAACCTGCCCCACATGTTGTGCCATCAAAATAATAACCCTAGGTTTCAATGGATAAAATCCTATGGATATCTTTTCAGTTCTGGGAGGAAACCGAATTATGGAAGAAATGAATGAACGAAAAGCACTTACCTCAAGAGAGAAACCCCAAGTCTTGAAATAATCTCCTCTGGGTTCTCTGGTCAAATATTTTACATTATGACTAAGGACGGACAAAAACTAACATATAAACGTGAGTTACTGTTTTCCGACCTTCTCTATAGCGAAACTTCACAACTTCATTATGATCATGCATACTTTCAATTTGATAAAGTCATCTTTAATAATTGATTAAACCTTCTAAAAAGGTAAAATTTTGTGAGTTTGAATACTCAAGACCTTCGTTTGAGAAAGAAGATGATTAATGTGTAGTCATATTTCGAGAATGAATGTTCCTAAGGAGGAAGATGTCACATCCCAAATGTTTAAGATTGTCCGTCGTCTCATGTTGAGAACTTACGAGTAATGAGTCTAAATATGAGAGTTTTATTACTGTCCGTTGTCTCATGTTGAAAACTTACGAGTAATGAGTCTAAATATGAGAGTTTTATTATAATACCACTTTTGTTCAATATCTGATTTAAATTAAAATTTTGATTGCAATATATGCTTAATTTCTTCCTAAAATGCCTAAAAATTTATGAAAATTATTTTGTTCCACTTGAAAATTTCTAACTTCTGAACCTCATATATGATTGGACATGCAGACCGTTCCCGTTTCATATGTACAGTCTGTATATATTTATGTTGTGAGAAATATAAGACAAGAATATTATTGAATTATTGTTGTATCTACATTATTACACAAATACCCTATTTATAGACACTACAATACAATCATTTACCAAATAGGATACTATTTACTATTCCTATTTCTATTACTATTTCTATTCCTATTCATATTCTAAATAGGATTGTATAAACCTATTCCTATTCTAAGTAGGATTGTATATACCTATTACTATTCTAACACTCCCCCTCAAGCTAGTGCATACAAATCATATGTATCTAGCTTGTAACAAATATAATTAATACGAGGACCGAAGAGGAGCTTGGTGAGATATATGAAAGTTGATCACTCGACTTCACAAAATTGACAATCAATCTCAATGTGCTTAGTCTTCTCATGAAATACTGAATTTGATGCATAATGCCGATAAAACATAGAGTGATAAAATTACAGTGTTGGAACTTCCCAAACCAAGCTTGCAAAGACTGTTTTAGACCACAGAGTGTCTTACGTAATCGACATACAAGGCATACCATGTGAGAAATATAGGGGAGGAATATTATTGAATTGTTGTTGTGTCTACATTATTACATTGAAACCGTATTTATAGACACTAGAATACAATCCTTTACCAAATAAGATACTATTTACTATTCCTATTCCTATTCCTATTCTAAATAGGATTGTATAAACCTATTCCTATTCTAAGTAGGATTGTATATACCTATTACTATTCTAACATATGTCATATCAACGATCTAAATTTGATATTTTTATTTTTATTTTAATTTCAACCTTTTTGCACCCTTTGTACACGATAAGAAATTAACTTTTACATATTCACATTTGCTTTAACGTAGCTCGAGTCAAAGCAATGAAATTTAATGACTCAAATTTAATCCAAATTTTTGAAGTGTTACAGTTAACCTTGGTAGGCCATACCAATTATTGGGCAAAAATATTTGATGTTTGGCTTTCGTAAGTGATATACCGTGAGTTTACGGTATTTCTAATACGTTTCACTTACTAGTTGTGTGTGTCTAAGGCCTTTTTATATTGGTTTTGATGTGTTTTTACCATGTTTTGCAGGAAAGACGTTCAGGTGCGGATGTGTAGAGACAGCTGAAGGAATTGCAGAAAAGGGACATCCACGGAGGTGATCTACGGACCGTAGATCCATCCACGGTCCGTAGGTTATGACCGTAGATCAGCAGGCATGATAGTGAGGATAAATCAGGGAAATCTGACCAAGTGTGGAACCACGACGCCCATTGACGGTCCGTAGACTGATCTACGGACCGTACTGTTGATCCGTAGAGTGATACTGCGAGGGTTCCAGTACCTGATTTTTGAAGATTCTAAGTATGGAGCTACGGAGGGGATTGACGGACCGTAGGTCGATCTA
>NW_006239145.1:68099-71914 GCF_000226075.1 Solanum tuberosum | reverse complement strand
ATTTCCTAAGTTCATTTTGAAGATTTTGGTGTTGCAATTCAAGTTGAAATTCTGGGTTTATTATTCGTTCTACGTAAGTTCATGATTTCTTCATCTATAATTATGAATTGTGTTCTTGCCAATATGAGTAACTAAATTCACAACTAGGGTTGTGGGAACCATGATCGATTAACAAAGTATGAATAGTAAATAAGTAATTCTTGAATAGTGTTTTGCATGCATTGATCATTCTTTCGTTTAAAAGTCTTTTTAATGAGTACATGCGTTAGAACTCGCCTTGTTGCTACTTGCCGGACCAAGGAGGTAATTAACAAGAAAAGAATTATCAACATAGATTTAGTGTGATACTATCTAATAAGCTAGTGTTGATTGGTGCGAAGTAATAACTAAGCCAAACATCGATTATGATGTCTAATATGAGGTAAAGGTAAGGGTTAGTAAATTATACACACGTAGCCGGACCAAGGTGCGGGGTGAAATTCTCTAGATGCCGGACCAAGGATTTAGAGATACCTAACTTATCACTTTGCATGTAATATACTAGAAAAGGATTGCTATTGCTAGGATTACTGCGTTATGAGATTATGGGGAACACGTGTACCCTAGTTATTTCTCCTATCTTGATAACAATTAAAGTTGAATTTAATTATTGATTACAATATTAAGTCTTACTATTTGTTTTACACAAGCACAACCCCCCTTTTTATTACCTGTTTCTGGAAATAATTTGACTAATTGAATATAATTGTTGGTTAAAAGTAAAGTCTAAACCATTTTCCTCGTGGGATCGATCCCAACCTACAAGTTGGGTTCTTTACTTGATAACGATCGCTTATGCTTCTGAAAGGAGGTGTAATTTGAGCGTATCAGTAAGATCACAATTTAGATAAAAGTGTGAAGTTTTGTCCAAATGAAAATAATGAAACCAGAATGATGTCCAAAACTAGCTAACATTTGGTTCGACACTCATGACTTTATTGTTTTATCGACAAAATATGACAATTTGCATAAAACAACATACTCATTATCCTCAATACAAAAAATTCTCCCTCAACAAAGTTTCAGTAGATTACATCTATTTTACTACAATTAAGATTATTCAGCAAATGTGTAACGACTTGTTCCATCGTTATGATTGTTTAGGGCGATAGTACCCTTGTGTAGATCTCTGTGGGTTAAGAGTTGGTAGAAATTTTGAAATGGAAAAGCGAGTGTGAAATTCAGCTAGTGCTTCACTATAGCGAACACTTTCTTTAAATAGCGAGATTGCTATAACGAAAGAATGCTACATAGAGAAGGTAGCGAAGTTTCGCTATAGTGAAGGTCGGGAAACAATAACTCGTGTTTTTAAGTTAGTTTTCATTCAGACTTAGTCATAACGTAATTTTTTTTACCAGAGAATCCTATAGGAGATTTGTCAAAGACTTGGTGATTTTCTCTCTTGAGGTATGTGTTTTCGTTCTTTCATTCGTTCCTTCCATACTTCGATGTCCTCCCTGAATTGAAAGATATGCTCTTCATAGGATTTTACACATTGAAACCTAGAATTTTTTATTTTTTTGATAACCGAGAAATTCGTGGTGGACCAATCACAGCCTTCTAAACTCAGTGGATAATGGGCCCGCCCCTCTACCCTTCTCCACTTAAATACCGGGCTTCGCTTTGCATGGTGTGGGGCTTGAACCTGCGACCTAAGCCACAAATCCTCCACCTTTTGCCACTTGAGCTAGGCCTTGGGGGATAGAATTATTATTTTAATGGCACAACATGTGGGGCAGGTTAATTATGAATAATTTTCAATTTTAGTCCGTTAAACATTGTCTACTAGTATAGAATTATAAACCTAGCCTTAATTATGAATCTGAGGAACCTAGAAATCCCATAAAAATGATTTTTCTAAGCATATGAACTGCTCAAGAGAAGTTAATGGGGTTGACGCTTTATGAATGAGATTGATATGATCATGCAAACCTCCGATTTGACAAAATAGTCTTTAAATAATTGATTAGACGTTCTAAAAAGGTAGAATTATGTGAGTTTGAATACCCAAGACCTTTGTTTGAGAAAGTAGATGATTAATGTGTTGTCATATTTCGAGGATGAATGATCCTAAGGGAAAAGGATGTAACACACTGGGTGTTTGAGATTGTCTGTTGTCCCATGTTGAAGACTTACGAGTAACGAGCCTAAATATGAGAGTTTTATTATAATATCAATTTTGTTAAACATTCGATTTAAATTAAAAATTGATAACAATATATGTTTAATATCTTCCTAAATTGCCTCAAAAAATTATGAAAATTCTTTAGTTCCACTTCAAAATTTATAACCTTCTAAACCTCACATATGATTGGACATGCGGACCGTCCGCGTGTCACATTTACAATCCATATATTCATCATACCTCGACGATCAAAATTTGATATTTTAAATTCTCTTTGATTTCAACCTTTTTGTACACCTTGTACATGATAAGATATTAGCTTTTGTATGTATTTACATTTGCTTTAGCAGTCAAAGCAATGAAATTTAATGACTCAAATCTAATTCAAATTTTTGAAGTGTTATAGTTGACCTTAGTAAGTCATACCAAAATTACGGGCCAAATTACTTTATATTTGGCTTTCATAAAACAACAATTCAGGCAAAAATATGTGAAGTTTTATCCCAATGAAAAAATAATTGTTGACACCCAATTTTATCCTTCATTTTCATATTTTTACGAGCGTCTTTTATTTGCGAGGCCAAAATATTTTTTAAGCTATCTTTGTCTACTTTTGTGCTAAAAATATGTGTTCTATGCTTTATTTTGTTGTTATTATATTGCGTAATTATCATTGTATCATTTGTTACATGCGGACCGTGATGAATTATTGACACCAGTCCTACATTTTGTCTTAGTGTACTGAGGAGAAAAGGGGTTCGGCGGGAAGAGGAGAATAACATGAAATAAGTAAGGAGGTCAACCTCTTTCAAATATACAACATGGATTATGGCAATGTAGTTGGACTCTCATGTCGATCCGCATAAATCAGCCTTTCCACGGAAGTAAATCTTTGTCTGCTAGGCAAGAGGATAGTAAGTTCCAAGTTCTATCTTAGATATTTCTATTAGTATGAAATTCATAAATAAAGTAGTTAATGATAGGTTTTTTATTACTGTCTTTGTATTTATTCACCTTTATTAAGCACTTATAAATAATCTATCATGCTCAAGACTACTAGATTGATTTTAATTCTTAATCATGTGTTCTCATTTATCTTGTTGTTGCTACAATTCTCATTTACCCAAATTTTCTTTTTCCTATTTGTTGGAATATGCTTTATTATAAGTTTGGTGTTTATTGGAAATAATTTCTTTATGTCTAAGAAATACGGATATGATATGTGTACACTCTATCTCTATCCCTCTTCAAATTTCACTTTTGAAAATTACATTTATTTTTGTTTGATGATATTATTGTTTTTGTAATTATGTGTTTATGCTAAGTACTTTCGATGAAGCCTTTTATATTTTTGAATGTTATCAAAACTGACCAACTGTTTAAAGTAAAAAACTTTTGTATTAGGCATGAATATCAATTTCAAATTACAATGATTCACTAACTTTTATATATGGAAAATTGATTAGTCTAAAGTTACACTATCTTTAAATAAGATTCACATTTCACAAAACACGTTCAAGTCGTGTCAAAAAATAGTACTAAGATAATTAATGAACTTTGATAGAATAATCACCCAATGTATGTTTTTGTTAACTATGTCTTAATCTATTTTACCATCTTGTCTCGTTAGTCTATTTATATGAAAACCTTT
>NW_006239145.1:57062-66964 GCF_000226075.1 Solanum tuberosum | reverse complement strand
TTTGAAAGCTACAGGACACAAACAAGCATGATAAGATTTTGTAATATAGGATTTATATACTAACTAATTAAACATTTAGAACTACTCATCATATATGACATTTCATTGATTATGTTGGTTCCAATGTAACAAATGATAGATTCAAGTCATTCAACTTTGTTAAAGATTATAAACATTGAACATCTAACTTAATTCATAGTGCCAAGAAACTTAAAACACCATGCTAAAAATCTAGCTGGAAGTTCCTCCTCCTCTGAATTGAGGACTTTGTCAAATAATAGGCGCTTGAAGATTTGGTAGATCATACGTTTCATTTTTTCATAAGAGACTTAATAATATCCTTTTAAAATCTTGTTATGCACCCTGAGGATAGGCAGAAAATTATGAGATAGTGCCCTACTTGTGTCTAGTAGACCGATACAGGTCTCCAAGTCTACTGAACTCTTTAAATGTTAAAGGCTAGGTGTTTGACATGTGACACTCAAGACTCCAATTACAATTTATATGTGCATCTTAAACTTTGATGTCATACTTAATACATGCTAGCTGAATTCAGTTTCTTGATGTTACAAGGGAGGATAGCTAAGAGGGTTGAGGATGCAAATTTTAAGTGATAAAATATAAGGATGTCAAAAGCAAGTTTTTATTCAAAATATCATGAACAGTGAGAAAAACACGTATAGTTTGTAGATGTATTTTTTTTCTGCGCAATTTAAGTACAAAAATTAATGGCTGCCATGTATCAAAATCTAGCACTCAAATAAATAAAGGGAGTAGGGTGGTGCACCCCCTTTCTGTAAAGTTGAAAAGCAGAACAAAAAGGGCTTCTTGGCACCTCTGATGTTGAATTATTTTGTTGATTCATGAGTCAGATTTCCCAGACATTCTTTTAAAATCCTATCTGCAGTTCTGTATGCTTTATTATGAGATGTTATTTTCCTGTTTCAGGCTTCTAACACCTCCAGGCACTCCTATTTTTCCTTCTCTAGAGATGAAATCACGCGAAACTATGATGAGTCAGCTGGGAACTTCTAGAGCTCACCCCACTGCATTGACATCTAGAGTAAGAATATGTATATTCTACCGTTACATTCTTTCTTTGCTGAAATGCATTATGTGTAATTGGAAATTAGCATATTTTCACTTTTGTTATGTTTTACACGGGAAATGTTGACCATCTGTGTAATCTGAAAGTATTTCATCCCATATCCAGCCACCAGAGGGATGTGGAGATTTCAAGGAACCTAAAAGGATATTTCTTTAATTAAACAGGAAGACCCTGACAGGTTCTTTAGTTCAGACTGCGTGCACAATGGTGGCTCCATTGTTTAGTCAAATGCTATTCGCAGAAGCCCTCTGCTGAATTTGAGGTTATTTTAGTTTTTGAATGTAGAGGTATGATGTACAACTGCTCCCATGCTTAGTTCAGGTGACAAAGGCCGAGGAACTTGTGACCTAGGTCTAGGTTCGAGCTCTATACCATGTGAACTAAGCCTAACATTTAATTGGAGAGTAGTAGAGGGCTGGGCCCATTATTCCCGAACTTTGAATGCTGCAGTTGGTCCTAATGGTTTACTGTAGATGCATACAGTTAGCAGAAAGAAAAAGTATGCCATACATTTCTCTTGTGCTGCTTCTTGTGGGATATTATGAGTACCCAATCTCTTAGATATCAACCATTTGGAAACCTTAAATTCCTACAAATATTTTTGGGCTATGATTTCTTTATCCTAGTAAGGATGCATTAGCTAGCACATGCTCTTATGATGGGGTGTCTGTGATCAGTGTGAGTTGGTTTTTTCTTAAAGATTCTCCCGAGTAATTATAATAATCAGATTTATTGATGTTCCTAGTATTACTAAATGTTATAACACATTTAATCATTATCCAATTTGATGGAATTGTTTAATCTTGAAGAGAATCTTCTATAATTATGCATATTAGGTGTCTTTTTTGGTTTTATGCAGTCATTTTTAACTTGATTGTTCTTGGACAATAATAGAAGGAAACAATGAGGAAAAACACCAATAGACAGTTTTGTAAGATTAACCAATATGTCACAATTTAAAAGTTCATATGACGAAAAACACCAACTTGTAACTTGCTTTTATTTGAAACCCATAATTTACATTGGACTAAGTAAAAGAAAGATTAGGAAAGGTAAGTTCCATCGAGCAGTTGTTGAACCAACTATGTTGTATTGGTTGGAGTGTTGGTCAGTCAAGAACTCGCATCCTCAGAAGATGAAGGTAACATAAATGAGGATGCTTAAATGAATGTGTGGGCACATTAGAAGAGACAAGATTAGAAATGAAGATATATGAGGCCAGGTGGGAGTAGCTTCGTTGGTGGACAAGATGCGGGAAACAAGGCCAAGATGGTTCGAGCATTCGAAGAGGAGGAACACAAATGCCCCAGTGAAGAGGTGCGAGAGGTTGGTAGTGATAGGTTTGAGGAAAGGTAGAGGTAGATCGAGGAAGAATTGGGGAGATGTGATTTTACAATAGATGAAACATCTTCAACTAAATAAGGATATGACTTTAAATAGGAGAGCATGGAGGTAGAGGATCAGGGTAGACGGTTAGTAGGTAGTTGAGCATTTTCTCTCTTCCTCGTGGTAGAGCAGGGTTCTAGTCTGGAGTATCTATTTGTTTCCTTACCAGTATTATCCCACTGTCCCAATTTGACACAAAGTATAAGAAAAAAAAAAAGGAAGACTTTTGAAACTTGTGGTTTAAAACAAACCTTAGATATTTGTGTGACGGTAAATCAATTTGTTAGGGGTAAAAGGAATTTTAAAGTTGTTATTTCTAATTGTAGAAAAGTGACATTTTTTTGAGGACACACTAAAAAAGTCAAGTGTGTCACATAAATTGGGACAAAGGGAGAATTATTTTTCTAGCATACCTTGTTCTTCTATTTTATTTCTATTGTTGTTTCTTTTACTTTTGTTATCTCTAATAATTTTACTGTCAATATTTTTCTTTTTTCAATATTTTCATAATAGCATTTTACTCTTGCATTTCTTTCAAACCATGTTCTGAAAATTGATTTTTCTTGGGAACCATGGATTTTTATCTGTAATTTGCTACCTTTGATGCAGTTAACAAATTCTCTCCCAGAGGCCACCTCAAGAAGCAACTTGCATCTTGACAGCTAGCTTCCTCTCCTGGATCAAACACTGCAAGTTCTAGTCTTCGAAGACCATCTTCTTCAGGTGGGTATGGCTATTAGACATATGGTATGTACATTCTTTTCACCTTCCTAGATGATCTGTCTTGTTGGCCTTCTTGTTCTCTTATCCTTTCTGGATTTGCTCAACTTTGAGACATTGCTCTTGGACAGGATATAAGGCAGAGAGTCTCGGGTAATCTGCGTCCCTTGATGACTAATATTCCAGCATCCTCTATGTACAGTGTGAGATCAGGGCCGCCTACAAGAGGCAGGACAAGCAGGTCAAATAGCGTGCCTGACTCCCCACTTGCCACGAGCAGTTATGCTAGTTCTGAAGTGAGTGTAAGCAACAACGTTGTGTGGGTTGATGGAAGTGAAATTGATGAAGACATTAGCAGTGATAAAGGTGCTCGATCACCTGCCAGTGTGCGTGGGAGGTGATGATTGGCTTTCATGCTGCATGATGCTTTCTATGTTTTGGATCGGTGCCAGTTTGAGAGTTCTGACACCTGAATATGATTGTTTCCCTGGAAGAACTGACTGATTTGATTCACCTGACTATGTAAAGATTGATGCACTGTCTAGCTGTATTTTGAATCATTGTATTATTAGTCCTGATAATGCCAATGCCTCGTTTTTGTTCATGAGAATTATATCAAGAAAAATAAAAAGCCATGAATTTTTGATGAATTATCATATAGTAGATCTCAACCGCGATGTCTAAAGCTCAAATACATTAGAAATAACTTATACCCTTAACAAATCAAATAGTGCTTTGATGAATTATCAACTAGTGTAGTTCCAATAGAACAATACAGCCATTCATGTTAAGAAAATTCAATCTTTTATTCTCTTTATTGTTGATGGTTTTTTCTCATATATTAATAATAATAAATATATGAGAAAAAAAAAGAAAACATTTAATTCAAAGTATCTTGAAATTCCGAAGTTGTTCTAGAAGGGAAAATGGTCAAAGAGTTCACATTGAAGACTTGCCGACCATTTGATTTATCATTTGCTCAAGTCGTTGATTGTACTTGCCTCATAATTAGCCCTACAAAGACAAAACACCATAAGAAGAATCTATATATCTATATAAAGTTGGATATAGAAAAGGTGTCATGACACCTCTCAATGACCTCCATTGGCATTTATCTATTTTCTCCTTTTTTAAAAACATATTTTCCTATTTTTCTTATTTATAATGTATTCTATACATATAAAAAAAGAACTCAACAATCACTCATGCATTTAATTCTCTTAATTTTGTTTAGTATTCAGTTTTATTCTCTTAACTAGTTAACTAAACCGCGCGGTCCTATTTTTCTATATTAAATTGATATAAAAATTAAGAAATTGCAAATCTAACATAAACAAAAACAATAAAAGAAATAAGAAAAAAAACAATAGAATTAATTAGTTTCGAGAAAAAAGAAGAAGAAGAGAATTATATTTTTTCCTTGAAACAATACAAAGACATATTTTTTATGCACCAATTTTATATACGTTGCTATCTCATTAGACTACTCTATTTTAATAAATTTTCATTCTTCAAGGAGAAAATAAAATATTTGAGTGATAAATAATTAACCTTTAAATTTACAATAAATAACAGGAATAAATAGAGTAGTAAAGTTTGAGATATTTAAATTCTTACAATAAATAATAGAATAATGAAGGGAATAGTAATTGTCAACTTTTTAAATAGTATTAATAAATAGAAATATAGTAAAAATTACAACAATAAAAAAAAAAAGATAAATATTTCACAAGTTGATTTTGCATTGATGTCCAAAGGAATATGAAATCGTGAATGTGTTGTCCTACCATTTGGTAATAACAAAGCCGCTATTATGGAAGTAGCAACTGGAAGAACTAGTTTTGATTCTGATCTCAACTTGGAAATTATTGTATTCCATAAAAATATCTTTCAGGTACCACCATGTCCATTTATAAAAAATAGGCGGACTTTTTCATTTACAACTGATGTTATTATTGCTTCATAAGCTATCTTTTGGCAATCATTTAAGAGAGCGAATGATTTATCATGTACTCCCTTTAAGCAAACTTTGTCATATTCTAGTTCCTCATTGATTAAGCGATTCCCTGTGTCATTCATCAAAGTAGAATCTGGAAGTGGCATTCCATGTATGTCTTTCAAACTTTTTTCCATCTTCAGAAGTATGGTTTCTATCTCAAATAACGTATATGATTCAAGTTGTTTTTCAGTTAACTGTAAATCTTCCAATTGAAATCTCTTTCGTTGTAACGATGTTATATCTTCTGATAAAATTTCATAGTTGCTCCTCCAAAGTTTGGATGAATCAAGTGAATTAGTATTGTCACAAACAGATTTCTCAGCTCATTTCCTGATGCCCAACATGCAGCTTCAGCCAAGCAGTCATTCCATTCTTTATCATCCTCCAATAATCCCAATGCGTAGCAAGCCTCCTTATAAGTATCATACCGAACTCCATTAATTGTTCTTATGCTTTTAAAGGAAGTGCTTCCTTTCACAAAATTAAGTAGCATTCTCATGTAAAATCGTTCTCCACTTGCAGGATGTGCGAAGTAAATTCTACCAACTGACTTCTCCTTTTCTTCTAGTCCATCTTTTACCTGTTGCATCCCAGACCCAACGCGTAGGGAAATCTGAATATGTTAGGTCTCGCGCATCCTTATATTCTTTCTTTGCCTCAAACCATTCCGTGAATTTTGTTTTTACTATATCAGGACTGTTTAGTATGCTTTCAGGACACCTTTCTTCTTGGAATACTATGATGTTTTCTCCCTATAAATGGAATGGCAAACACTCAACTATTGGTTCTCTATGATGTATGTCAAATTTAAAGATCCTCCAGCAAGCTTTTGTAGCTGATATGTATCTACAATCTAGATATCTTTTGATCTCATAACGTTCTATGGCAGTATCTGAACATTCTATACATTCTTGAAAGTTGGAGTAATGTCCCCAACCTTGATAATGGGTAAATTACTACCATTGACAATATGAATTTGTGATGGACCTTGATACTTACAAACATTTTTTAGGATGCTCGTTGAGTTGGTCATATGATTGGAAGCACCTGAATCAACAATCCAAAAATTAGATGTAACATTATTACCTTGTAATCCCAAATACTGAAAGGCTGACATGATCATTTGTTGTACCATTTCAGGAGTAAGAACTTGTCCTGAAGATGCGTTATCAATAGTGGAACCATTTATCCCATCGTGAAAAATATTGAACCTACGATTTTGAGGGCGCGGGGGACACTTTTTGATAATGTGTCCTTGTTGTTTACAATAATTACGGAACTTCTTGTTACAATTGCTAGCAATATGACCATATTCCTTGCAACTGTAGCATAGAGTTCTAGTCATATCCCTGCCATTTCCTTTACATTGAGCAGCAAATGCAACAGTGACGTCATTTTATAATCTTGAAAGCGTTTTGTGTGACAAGACGTTACTCTACGCGAAGTAATTCCCTAAATCAAACATCCAAAGAGGGAGACGAGTCACGATTCATCAAGTTAGAGCAAATACTCTCAAAGTCGGAACGTAATTTCATCAAAATTGGTCTCGCTTGCTTTGCTCATGAACTGCTTGAATCACAGATAGAGATTCAGTAGGTATTTTGGCATATACAATATATGTAAATTCAGCCCATAAGTTCTGAAATCCAGAAAAATAATCCTATACAGAAAGACCTTGAGAGTAATTAGCAATTTCGTACTCTAACTGAAAGCATCTAGCGCAATTATCTTGGTTGTAAACCTTTTGTAAGTAATCCCACATGGCCTTAGCTGTCTTGTACGGCCTGAGATTAAGAACAATTAGAGGGCCAATCGATCCTAAAATCTATGTCATCACCCGAGCATCTTTAATCTTCCATTCACCTAGCTTTGTCGGATCAGTAGGAGTAAAATTGCTTCCATCTATATGGCCCCATAGTTCTTTGCCGGTGACAAATAACTAAAATTGAAACTCCCAAGAATAATATTTTTTTTCCAGTTGAAACGAACACTAAAGGATTTAAAAGTGATGTGAATTCATGCTTTTGCTATGAAAACTACAAAGACTCAAGAAAGCAACTAGAATGACCAAGAACAAAAGTCCTTGGTAGTAGGACTGGTTGTCGATGAAAATCAACCAAAAACCAAGATTTTCAATTTTTTTAAGAAGAAACCACATATGACTCTATGAAACAAGACAACCAAGAGAAGGCTCTAATACCATATTAATTTTCTACTGATGCCTCTCAAAGTGAGAGAGTCTTTCCATTATATAGAGAGTATAAAGATTACACATATCTAAAGATCTCTCATCTCTATCCCTAAAGATCATCTATTCTATCTCTATAAATCTGCTTTTCAATCCCTCTAAATCTGCTTTGTTATCCCTCCAAAACACATATTCTATCACAATATTTATTTCTCTGATTCTACAACAAATCTATATGATAATACTAATTTATAGCACTATAATTACATTAATAAATACAATTATTTAGATGTCTATCATGCCAACAACCCAGTGGCAGAGCCAGAATTTTCGTCCAAGGTGTTCATACTTTAGGACAAGTAAAAAAAAAAACCTTGTTGGTCAGATTATAAAGATTGGCTATAAAATAGTCATACATGAATTATTAATTTCTACATAGTGCTCCAAGTTGTTCATACTCTTTACTTGTTCAATATAAAATTAACGAACTATCCAAAATGAAAATTCTTAAAACGAAAACTTACAAAATATCAATGGATAAACTAACGAAGATGAAGTAGGACAAATATATTGACGGATAGTTTCATACACACCAAAATATGTAAAGTGGTAACTACAATTGCACTCGACGACACTTCATCTCTTGAAATGTTTTCATAATACACTCATTAGAAACATCTTTAAATACTTTTTTCTCTACATAAGGCACTATGCAACCATCTAAGAATTCATCATCCATTCGATTTTGCAAGTCATTCTTGATAATCTTCATTGCCGAAAAATCTCTTTGAACTGTAGCAGTGACAACAGGTAGAAGCAAAGCAAACTTCACTCAAAGAAATACGAGAGAATAGTTTAAATGCTTCTTCGTCTCAACCAACTTTCTTGAAAGTTCCCCAAGTCCACCCAAATTGGAGAGCCTTTCATCAATATCACGAACATCAATAATGTAATTAACAAGTTGATTCTCAAGAGCTCTCATGTTGGACCTATCAAAGTCATCAGGATATAATCCAGCCATTCTCATTATCTTATTTATGTCAAAACTAGAAAATGAATCAATTGGATTCAAGCAAGATACTCCATTAAGAAAATCACTTGTCACCTCATTGAAATGGTCATTAAGTTCTTGTAGCTTCCAATAAATGATTTTATAAAACACATCCAGACGATAATCTCAAACGTTTGACAACTTATGAGAAATCCCTATGCGCTTGCTCTTTCTTCCAAAGTACTTGCATTTACAACAAGAGTATCAAGTACATCAATAATAGAGTCAAAGCTACTAATAAAGTTTCCAAATGACTTGTAGTGAGATCCCCAACGAGTATCACCAGCTTTAACAAGACCAAGTTCTTGATTCAACCCTCTACCCGTTTCTAGTTCACCCATATCCACTGCCATTCAGAGATACATTTTTTGAGATTCTCAAAAATTATCCACACGTTTAAAAGAAGCTCCCAACATATTCAAAATATTTGAAATTAATAATACAAGTTCACCAACTTGAACATACTTTTTAGAAACCGCAACAAAAGTCAATTGAAGTTGATGAGCAAAACAATGAACAAAATGAGCCGATCTACTTTCTTGTCTAATCAACGTTTTAAGACCACTTAGCTCACCTTACAAATTGCTTGCCCCATCATAACATTGCCCACGTACATTAGATAAAGTCAAAGAATGGTGAGGAAGCACATCTACAATTGCTTCCTTTTTAGATAAAACACTAGTATCTTTAATATGAACAAGTCCAATAAATGTCTCCATCACAAACCCCCTTTTTTCAACATATCTTAGACAAATAGCCATTTGCTCTTTGCATGGTACGTCTCTAGATTCATCAACCAATAAATCAAAGTAGTCACTATTTATATCCTTTATTATAGCCTTAACTGTTTCAATCTTACACGCAGTCATAATATCTTTTTGGATGTCATGAGAAGTCATTTTATTATTTTTTGGAGCTTATTCTTGTCACGCCCCAAGCCTACACCCTGGGCAGGACTGGCACTCGAGAACCATTGTTGGCCCCAAGCGAACCCTTGGCCTGGCTTACTTACTCAGCGAAAGACTTAACTCATGAAGAAAAATACTTTTAAAGTAAACCGAACTACTCAATAAACACTTAGAATGTATAAAGATAACATTCACTGGCCAAAAGTGGCAACTCAAGTCTTAACCATTAAAACAGGAAATATAAACTAAATAACTAACATCTGACTGTCTATGAAGGCTCTAAAACAACTGAGATGGATGTCAGGACAAACCCCACGACATCCTAATGAACTAATAAAAAAACTTAAAGCAATAAAAGATGCCCTTCGAAATGCAAGGAGGATCACCAACTGACTCTGGAGTGCTCACTGGATCAACGATGCGCTGGATGCTGATCTTGGTTACCTGCATCAGCATCATAGGACGATGCAGGCGAACTGGCATCAGTACATTGAATGTACGAGTATGCGAGTTGGAATGCTAAACACAACATAGGCTTGAAA
>NW_006239145.1:55238-56595 GCF_000226075.1 Solanum tuberosum | reverse complement strand
TGTGAGTTGTCTGAACTCTCCCCCATATCGGTGCTCAATACTACTCCCAAAAAATGATATTAGCTCTTATGTTTAAAACATACTTCTTTCTGTGATTTGAGATTCGTGCTCAAAGGCTCTCTTGGAAATCAAAATTTTCTCTCATGCCTCATTTAGAAAGCGATTACTCTTTTCTTAAAACTAACCCGAAGGCTCTTTGGAAATCAGGGTTTCCGTTCTTGCTTAAATGTGAAAACATTTTAAACCCTTTGGGAATACATAGTCCCCATATACTTTTGAAGAAATGAACTTCAAACTTTACTCTTTAATCTTTACCCAACTTGAACTTTAAGTCTTAAACAAAGTTTAAACATTTGGAAAAGACTTTTTGAAAACTTTAAAGAACTTCTCTTAACTTGCTTCTTAACTTCTAACTTGACTCTTAACTTTCCTTGAATTGAATTATGGATTCAAGGATTGTGATTTGTGATAGGAAAGATCTCATGATGTTTAGGAATGATTTTAGATAGCTAAACATGAGAAAAGATCAAGAAATCATTGTTTGAGGGTGGGTCCGCGATGCGGAGAAGTATTTAAATTTTTGGTTTGAAAACAACTTTTGAGGCAGAACGGTCCGTGACCGCTCCACTCCGTGAAATGATATTCCCAAATCTGGGGAGCAGGTCCGCGACGCGGAGGCAGTGCCCAGATTTGCCCGACTAAATTTTTTCTTCGTTTTCCAACCCCAATTCACCCAAACTCGATTCTTTTCCCAAATTCTTTTTAGATACAGATACCCATCATCAAGAATTCAAGGGATTTACTTTCAAATCAATATACTTTGCTGAAATTGAATCAATTTGGGCACATGGGTGAACTAACCCAACGCTATGTGATCTCACATACCTTGTAGGGATCACCCCCGACGAAATTCACAAGCTAAACTCGACGATCTTGCTTCTCTTCTCCTTTCTCCTATTTTTTTCTCTTCTCTCCAAGCCCTAGCGTAATTTGGTAAAAGCATAAACTGATATAATTCTAATTAGTCCCTAACTTAATTACCAAAAGCGTAATAAAATAATAGGGCAAGGAAAAGACCAAACTACCCTTTCAAAATCCGGATTGGACTTTCTTTATTCCAACAACCTAACTTCCAAAAGGCATAACTCACTCATACAAACTCGGAATCGCGCAAACTAAGCGGTGTTGGAAAGATCATTCCAAGAGCTTTCCTACCATATCTTGAAGTACCTCTAAATCATCTTGAGCTAGAAGTTATGGCCGTTTGAAGTTGGCCAAAACTCAACTTACTCTAACTTAACAAAATTTCCAGATTTTCATTCTTTCCAAAAATGACTATTTCCAAATTTTAACTTCT
>NW_006239145.1:47576-54627 GCF_000226075.1 Solanum tuberosum | reverse complement strand
TCTCTTGAATCACTTTCACCTTCTACATAGCTTGATGGGCCAAATCTGGTCCTATTAACCCTGCTTCACCAACTTCAAACCATCCAATAGGAGATCTGCATCTTCTCCCATAAAGAGCTTCATAAGGAGCCATTTGGATGCTCGAGTGGTAACTATTGTTGTAAGCAAACTCAATGAGAGGTAGGTGATCATCCCAATTTCCTTTGAAATCAATCACACAATCCCTCAACATATATTCTCAGGTATGAATAGTGCGCTCTGCTTTCCCGTCTGTCTGAGGATGAAAGACAGTACTTAAGTTCACCTTTGAACCCAAGCCTTTTTGGAATGACTTCCAAAACTGTGCAGTAAATTGCGCACCTCTGTCTGAAATAATGGAGACTGGAACCCAATGAAGTCTTACCATTTCTTGAAGATACAACTTAGCATAGTCTTCTGCCGAATGAGTAGTCTTTATTGGCTAAAAGTGGGCTGATTTTGTCATTTTGTTGACAATCACCCAAATAGAATCATGTTGCCTGCGAGACCTTGGTAAACCTGTGATGAAGTCCATATTAATCATTCCCATTTCCATTCTGGAAGTTCTATATTCTGAGCCAAACCACCGAGCCTTTGGTGCTCTACTTTAACTTGTTGACAATTTAGGCACTCAACAACAAATTCTGTAATGCCCTTCTTCATACTATTCCACCAATACACCTCTCTCAAATCACGATACATCTTTATGGAACCCGGATGAATGGAATATCTAGAGCTATGAGCCTCGTTCATGATCCTCTCTTGGAGTCCATCCACCATTGGTACACACAATCTACCTTGATATCTCAATACGTCATCACCCCCTTGTTGAAAAGCTAATACTTTTTTCTTATGAACATTTTCCTTCAATTCAAGAAAAATGGGCTCTTGGTCTTGCTATTCTTTCACTTTTGACACTAATGAAAATTCAGCCCCATTCATCACCACTACTCCTCCTTTTGTGGAATCCATTAGTCGGACTCCTAAGCGTGCAAGTCTATGCACATCTTTCGCTTACTCTCTCTTTTCCTCCTCAACATGGGCAGTACTACCCATAGATAACCTGCTTAAAACATCAGCAACAACATTAACCTTACCTGGGTGGTAAAGAATACTCATGTCATAATCCTTGAGTAATTCTAACCACTTTTTTTGTTTGAGATTAAGCTCTTTCTGAGTGAACAAATATTGAAGACTCTTGTGATCAATGAATACATAAACATGAACACCATTCAAAAAATGACGCCATATCTTCAAAGCAAATACTACGGCAGCCAACTCTAGGTCATGGGTTGGGCAATTCTGCTCATGAACTTTCAACAATCTGGAGGCATAAGTTATAACTTTGCCATTCTGTATTAAAACGCAACCCAAACCAAATCTAGATGCATCGCAGTACACCACAAAACCTTGAGTACCCTCTGGTAAAGTTAACACTGGGCAGTAGTCAACCTCTTTTTCAATTCCTAAAAGTTTTTCTCACAAGCTTCAGACCATTGAAACTTCACTGTATTCTGAGTCAACTTGGTTAAAGGAGACAAAATGGATGAGAACCCTTCTACAAACCTTCTATAATAGCCATCCAAACCCAAGAAACTCCTAATATCAGTTGGAGATGTGGGTCTAGGCCAATTCTGCACTGCCTTAATCTTTTGGGTCTCAACTCTAATTCCATCACCGGAAACTGTGTGGCCCAAGAACGCCACAGACTCAAGCCAAAACTCACATTTAGAGAACTTAGCATATAATTCCTTATCTTTCAAAGTCTTCTGAAGAACTATTCTAAGATGGCTAACATGATCTTCTTCATTCCTTGAATAGATTAGTATGTCATCAATGAAGACGCTAACAAACATATCTAAATAAGGTTTGAAAACTCTATTCATAAGGTCCATGAACGCTGTAGGTGCATTAGTTAAATCGAACGACATGACCAGAAACTTATAATGACCATAACGGGTCCTGAATGCAGTCTTGGGAATATCACATTCCCTTACTTTCAACCGATGGTAGCCAGATTTGAGGTCTATTTTTGAAAAACAAGAAGAACCCTGAAGCTGATCGAAAAGATCGTTAATTCTTGGAAGATGATACTTATTCTTGATAGTAACCTTGTTCAACTGGCGATAATCTATACATATTCTAAGGGAACCATCCTTCTTCCTCACAAATAAGACCAGAGCTACCCAATGAGAGACACTTGGTCGAATAAACCCTTACTCTAAAAGATCTTTCAACTGCTCTTTTAACTCTTTCAACTCTGTTGGTGCCATCCTATATGGCGGAATAGAGGTAGGACGGGTATATGGAAGAACATCTATACCGAAGTCTATCTCTCTCAGGAGGGACTCCGGGTAGATCATCTGGAAAGACTTCTAGAAACTATTTAACTATAGGAACTGACTGAATGTGAGGTATCTCAACACTAGAGTCATTAACTCGGACTAAGTGATAAACACACCCCTTGGAAACTAACTTTCTCGTCTTAAGGTATGAAATAAAATGACTCTTAGGCACTGTTGAATTGCTCTTCAACTCTATAACTGGCTCACTGGAAACTAAAACTTGACTACTCGAGTTCTACAATCTATTGATGCATAACATGCATGAAGCCAGTCCATACCTAGGATGATATCAAAATCTACCATGTCTAACTCAACTAAATCAGCCATGGTACTCTTGTGATTGACGGAAATGGAACAATCATGATTGACTCTTTCTGCTAGAATAGACTCACCAGAAACACTGAAGGCTCAAGAAATTGCTCAGAAAGAACATCAAAATTGAAGACTTGGATCATACCAGTGACAACATCTGACGAATCCTCTTGCTCTCGGCAACTAATGATAGCATAAAGACGGTTTCCTTCTTCATCTGCCCTTGAAGTAGCTCATCTAGATGCATCTCTATCTGGTGGAGCAACTGAAGAAGACTAGGTTTCATTGCCTCTATTACCATTACTCTGTCTGCTCTTAGGACACTCTCTCATAAAATGACAATTCTGGGCACACTTGAAACAACTAGTGGAGCCATCATGACACACCCCTGAGTGGATCCTACCACACTTAGCACATACATGAGTTTTAGTACCCCCTTGTGCCTTACTACCTTACGAATGCGCATGTCTAGCTGTATAGTTCGGAGAATCCTAACTATTGTTCTCACATTTGTTCCTTGGTACAGGTGCACTAGCAGATGATGGAGCAGATCCTTTCTGCTTATATTGGAAAGAAGACCGGTTCACATTACTCTTTTGCTGCCTGGATTCATTTCCTGATTTCTTAGCCCTCTTATTCTCAAACTCTTCTCTATCCTTCAGCTTGTGCTTCTTAACTTGTTGCACATGGATCATCAGCATTGCTATGCCCATGTCACCTATTAGCATGGTTGCCTTACTTTTCTTATTTGACAGATGAGGCAACCCAACAACGAATAAACTTATCCTGCTCCTCATGTCAGCAACCATATCTTTGCTTCTCTTACCTCACGAGGAAAGAAAAGCCCCATGAAAGTACTCTTAAAACAGTCCAACTCACAATCGGTTACGTGTGAGCATAAGTTAGAAAGAAACTTTTTAGAGATAAAACTCTAACGCACAAAATGAGTATGAAAGAAGTAAAGGAATTTCCAAAATGTTGCAGCCTCCTAATTATAGATGTGGCGTGCTTCATACCGATAACTAGGACTCTACAGACATGGCTTCATAGACTCCCTAGGACTCCTGAACTCGGTGCTCTGATACTAAGTTTGTCACTCCCCAAGCCTACACCTTGGGCGGGACTGGTACTCGAGAACCATTGCTGGCCCCAAGCGAACCCTTGGCCTGGCTTACTTATTCAGCGGAAGACATAACTCATGAAGAAAAATACTTTTAAAGTAAACTGAACTGCTCAATAAACACTTAGAATGTATCAAGATAACATTCACTGGCCAATAGTGGCAACTCAAGTCTCAACCATTAAAACTGGAAATAGAAACTCAATAACTAACATCTGACTGTCTATGAAGACTCTAAAACAACTGATATGGATGTCGAACCCCACGACATCCTAATGAACTAATAAAATAACTGAAAGCAATAAAAGGAGTCCTCCGGAATGCAATGAGGCTCACCAGCTGACTCTGGAGTGCTCACTAGATCAACGATACGCTGGATGCGGATCCTAGTTACCTGTGTCTGCATCATAATAAGATGCAGGCCAACTGGCATCAGTACATTGAATGTATGAGTGTGCGAGTTGGAATGCTAAACATAACATAGGCTTGAAAAGAATCTGAAGAACTTACCTGGCTCAACTCAACTCAACATAACTAAACTCATTTCAATATAAAGCAGTTTAAAACAAGTGCAATATAAAGAAATGCAAAGATACATTTAACTCTGAAATGTATGTAAAAATCAATAAACTGTGTATATAAGAATACAATTACTTTTGTGGGAGTTACTCTAACCGACAACCATCACGTAAGAGTTATTGTGATGATATAACGTTTTGTCTCACGCTGCCAGTGCCGTCCTATACATTGCCAAGGGTATAGAACCTGAACTACTAAGTAGATCCATTAGTCTATGCTAAAAAGCACTAAAGGAATCATCTAAAAATATGACCCTTTTCTACCCATGATGGCTACATGGTTTATGGGGGCTGTGAGTTGTCTGAACTCTCCCCCATATCGGTGCTCAATACTACTCCCAAAAATATAATATTAGCTCTTATGTTTAAAAACATACTTCTTTCTGTGATTTGAGATTAGTGCTCAAAAAACATAGCTCAAAGGCTATCTTGGAAATCAAATTTTCCTATCTTGCTTCATTTAGAAAGCGATTACTCTTTACTGAAAACTAGCCCGAAGGCTCTTTGGAAATCAAGGTTTTCTTTCTTGTTTAAATGTGAAAACATTTTAAACCCTTTGGGAATACATAGTCCCCATATACTTTTGAAGAAATGAACTTCAAACTTTACTCTTTAATCTTTACCCAACTTGAACTTTAAGTCTTAAATGAAGTTAAAACATTTGGGAAAGACTTTTTGAAAACTTTAAAGAACTTCTCTTGACTTACTTCTTAACTTCTAACTTGACTCTTAACTTTCCTTGAATTGAATTATGGATTCAAGGATTGTTAATTGTGATAGGAAAGATCTCATGATGTTTAGGAATGATTTTAGATTGCTAAACATGAGAAAAGATCAAGAAATCACTGTTTGAGGGTGGGTCCGCGATGCGGAGAAGTATTTAAATTTTTGGTTCGAAAACAACTTTTGAGGCAAAACAGTCCATGACCACTCCGTTTCGCGAAATGAATTTTCCCAAATCTGGGGAGCAGGTCCGCGACGCGGAGGCACTGCCCAGATTTGCTCGACGAAATTTCTTTTTGGTTTTTCAGCTCTAAACCCTCTAAACTCCATTGGTTCTTTCCCCAAACACTTAGAATCATCTATACCCTTAAACAACATCATATTCCACTCGAAAACACAACTAAAAACGTGAATCAATCTCAAGAAAATTCCAACAACACAACCCACAAGGATTCAAACGAACTTCATCAAGAATTCTAAGGGATTTACTTTCAAATAAATATACTTTGCTGAAATTGAATCAAGTTGGGCACGTGGGTGAACTAAACCAACGCTATGTGATCTCACATACCTTGTAGGGATCACCCCCGAAGAAATCAACAAGTTAAACTCGACGATCTTGACGAATCTTGCTTCTTTTCTCCTTTCTCCTCTTCTTTTCTCTTCTCTCTAAGCCCTAGCGTATTTTCATAAAAGCGTAAACTGATCTAATTCTGATTAGACCCTAACTTAATTACCAAAAAATATATATATATATATATATAATAGGGCAAGGAAAAGACCAAACTACCCTTTCAAAATCCAGATTGGACTTTCCTTATTCCAACATCCCAACTTCCAAAGGGCATAACTTACTCATATTAACTTGGAATTGCGCAAAATCAGTGGCGTTGGAAAGATCATTCCAAGATATTTCCTACCATATCTTGAAGTACCTCTAACTCATCCTGAGATAGAAGTTATGGCCGTTTGAAGTTGGCCAAAACTCAACTTATTCTAACTTAACAAAATTTCCAGATTTTCATTCTTTCCAAAAATGAATATTTCCAATTATTAGCAAAGTATATTGATTTGAAAGTAAATCCCTTGAATTCTTGATGAAGTTCGTCGTTCTTGAAGGTTTAGCTGGTGGATTTCGACAAGGGTTGATCCCTAAAGAGGTATGTGATTCTTTCATAGCGCTCGGTTCGTTCACCCACGCGCCAAGCATGTTTATTTCAGCGAAGTTTGTTCTATAAAGTTGAAAGTTGATGAATCTTGAATGGAGTTCTTGAATTTGTTTTCCGTTCTTGAATTGGGCTGAATTGAGAAGTTTCTGAGATCTTTGAGTCGAGTTTTAAAGTCGTTTTGAGTTAGGTTCATGGTTACATATGCTGGGTATCTGAATTTAAAGAAGAATTGAGAAGACTAGTCGAATTTAGGTGAATTGGGACTAGAAAACGAAAGAAGGAAAATGTCGGGCGAATCTGGGTAGTGGGGCCGCGTCGCGGACCTGCTCCTCAGATTTCAAAAAAATCTCTTCGCGGAGCGGAGGGGTCACAAACCGTTCTGACTCAAAAAGTATTTTTGCGACCAAAATTTAGCTACCTCTCCGTGTCGCGGACCCATCCTTAGATAGTGATTTTTTTAAATCTTTTCTCATGTTTACCTATCTAAAATCATTCCTAAACATCATGAGATCTTTCCTATCATAAAACACAATCCTTGAATCCATAATTCAATTAAAGGAAAGTTAAGAGTCAAGTCAAGAGAAGTTAAGAGTCAAGTCAAAAGAAGTTAAGAGTCAAGTCAAGAGAAGTTCATAAAGTTTTCCAAAAGTCTTTTACAAATGATTTAACTTTGTTTTAAGACTTGAATTTTGAGTTCAGTAAAGATTAAGTTGAAGTTCATTTCTTCAAAACTATATGGGGACTATGTATTCCCAAAGAGTTTAAAAATGTTTTCACATTTGAACA
>NW_006239145.1:46973-47221 GCF_000226075.1 Solanum tuberosum | reverse complement strand
TGAGATTTCCAAGTAGCCTTTGAGCTAAGTTTTGAGCAATTATCTCAAACCATAGAAAGAAGTTATGTTTTTAAAACATAAAGAGCTAGTGTATTTTAGGAGTAGTATTGAGCACCAATATGGGGGAGAGTTTAGAGAACTTTGAGCCGCCATAAACCATGTAGCCACCATGGATAGAAAAAGGGTCATACTTTTTAGATGATTCCTTAGTGCTTTTTAGCATAGACTAGTGAATCCACTTAGTAGTT
>NW_006239145.1:44177-46894 GCF_000226075.1 Solanum tuberosum | reverse complement strand
TTTAGCATAGAGTAGTGGATCCACTTAGTAGTTCAGGTTATATACCCCCGGCAAGGTATAGGACGTCCCTGGTAGCGTGAGGCAAAACGTTGTATCATCACAATAACTCTTACGTGATAGTTATCGGTTAGATAAACTCCCACAGAAGTAATTATATTCTTATATACACAATTTATTGTATTTTTACATACATTTCAGGGTTATATGTATCTTTGCATACACACAGAGTTGACATCATGTTTTAAACAACTTTTCTTTATATTGCATTTGTTTTAAACTGCTTTATATTGAAATGAGTTCAGTTATGTTGAGTTGAGTTGAGCCAGGTAAGTTCTTCAGATTCTTTTCAAGTTTATGTTGTGTTTAGCATTCCAACTCGCATACTCATACATTCAATGTAATGATGATATGGCATGCATCTTATTATGATGCCGACACAGGTAACTAGGATCAGCATCCAGCGCATCGTTGATCCAGTTGAGAACTCAGAGTCAGTTGGTGAGCCTCTTTGCTTTCCGAAGGATCCCTTTGGTTATGTTTTGTTTTATTGTTTGCTTATTTCAGTTGTTAGGATGATTGGGGGTCTTGTCCTGACATCCCTCAGAGTTTAGAGGCTTCATAGATAGAGTTAGTTGATGTTAGTTCATGAGTCTTTACTTTTCCTTTTTAGTTAAGTTGAGACTTGAGTTGCCACTTTGGCAGTGAATGTTATTTATTATATTCTAAGTTATTTATTGAGCAATTCAGTGTACTATTTTAAAAGTATTTATCTTGAGTAAAGTCTTCCGCTGAGTAAGAAAGTCAAGCCAAGGGTTCTCTTGGGGACAATAATGGTTCTCGAGTGCCAGTCCCACCCAGGGTGTAGGCTCGGGGGGTGACAAACTTACCTCTTCGCATCGCGGACCCATCCTCAGATAGTTATTTTTGATTTTTTCTCATGTTTAGCTATCTAAAATCATTCCTAAACATCATGAGATCTTTCCTATCATAAAACACAATCCTTGAATCCATAATTCAATTCAAGGAAAGTTAAGAGTCAAGTCAAGAGAAATTCATAAAGTTTTCCAAAACGTCTTTCTACCAAATGATTTACTTGTTTTAAGACTTGAGTTTTGAGTTTTAGTAAAGAGTAAAAGTTGAAGTTCATTTCTTCAAAAGTATATGGGATCTATGTATTCCCTAAGAGTTTAATATGTTTACACATTTAAACAAGTAAGGAAACTTTGATTTCCAAAGAGCCTTTGAGCTAGTTTTTAGAAAAGAGTAAATGTTTTCACAGTTAAGCAAGAAGGAAAACTTTGATTTCCAAAGGGCCTTTGAGCTAGTTTTAAAAAAAAGAGTAAATGCTTTCACAATTAAGCAAGAAGGGAAACTGAGATTTCCAAGATATCCTATGAGCTAAGTTTTGAGCAATTATCCAAACCACAGAAAGAAGTTATGTTTTTAAAACATAAAGAACTAGTATATTTTGGGAGTAGTATTGAGCACCGATATAGGGGAGAGTTTAGAGAACTCCGAGCCGCCCTAAACCATGTAGCCACTATGGGTAGAAACAGGGTCATACTTTTTAGATGATTCCTTTAGTGCTTTTTAGCATAGACTAGTGGATCTGCTTAGTAGTTCAGGTTCTATACCCCCGGCAAGGTGTAGGACGTCCCTGGCAGCATGAGGCAAAACGTTGTATCATCACAATAACTCTTACGTCATGGTTGTCGATTAGAGAAACTCCCACATAAGTAATTATATTCTTATATACACAGTTTATTGTATTTTTACATACATTTCAGGGTTATATGTGAATTTGCATACACACAGAGTTGACATCATGTTTTAAACAACATTTCTTTATATTGCACTTGTTTTAAACTGCTTTATATTGAAATGAGTTCAGTTATGTTGAGTTGAGTTGAGCCAGGTAAGTCTTAAATATTCTTTTCAGGCCTATGTTGTTTTTAGCATTCCAACTCGCATTCTCGTACATTCAATGTACTGATGCCAGTTGGCCTGCATCTTATTATGATGCAAACACAAGTCACTAGGATCAGCATCCAACACATCGTTGATCCAGTTGAGCACTCAGAGTCAGTTGGTGAGCCTCCTTGCTTTCCGGAGGATCCCTTTGGTTATGTTTTGTTTTATTGTTTGCTTATTTCAGTTGTTAGGATGATTGGGGGTCTTGTCCTGACACCCCTCAGAGTTTAGAGGCTTCATAGATAGAGTTAGTTGATGTTAGTTCATGAGTCTTTACTTTCCTTTTAGTTAAGTTGAGACTTGAGTTGCTACTTTGGCAGTGAATGTTATTTATTATATTCTAAGTTATTTATTGAGCAATTCAGTGTACTATTTTAAAAGTATTTATCTTGAGTAAAGTCTTCTGCTGAGTAAGAAAGTCAAGCCAAAGGTTCTCTTGGGGACAATAATGGTTCTCGAGTGCCAGTCCCACCCAGGGTGTAGGCTCGGGAGGTGACAAACTTACCTCTCCGCATCAGGGACCCATCCTCAGATAGTTATTTTTGATTTTTTCTCATGTTTAGCTATCTAAAATCATTCCTAAACATCATGAGATCTTTCCTATCATAAAACACAATCCTTGAATCCATAATTCAATTCAAGGAAAGTTAAGAGTCAAGTCAAGAGAAATTCATAAAGTTTTCCAAACGTCTTCTACAAATGATTTTACTTTGTTTTAAGACTTGAGTTTTGAGTTTAGTAAAGAG
>NW_006239145.1:43468-44170 GCF_000226075.1 Solanum tuberosum | reverse complement strand
AGCTAGTTTTCAGAAAAGAGTAAATGCTTTCACAATTAAGAAAGAAGGGAAACTTTGATTTCCAAAGAGCCTTTGAGGTAGTTTTCAGAAAAGAGTAAATGCTTTCACAATTAAGAAAGAAGGGAAACTTTGATTTCCAAAGAGCCTTTGAGGTAGTTTTCAGAAAAGAGTAAATGCTTTCACAATTAAGAAAGAAGGGAAACTTTGATTTCCAAAGAGCCTTTGAGGTAGTTTTCAGAAAAGAGTAAATGCTTTCACAATTAAGCAAGAAGGGAAACTAAGATTTCCAAGATAGCCTTTGATCTAAGTTTTGAGCAATTATATCAAACCACAGAAAGAAGTTATGTTCTTAAAACATAAAGTGGTAGTATATTTTGGGAGTAGTATTGAGCACCGATATGGGGGAGAGTTCAGAGAACTCTGAGCTGCCATATACCATGTAGCCACCATGGGTAGAACAGGGTCATACTTTTTAGATGATTCATTTAGTGATTTTTAGCATAGACTAGTGGATCCACTTAGTAGTTCAAGTTATATACCCCCGGCAAGGTATAGGACATCCCTGGCAGCGTGAGGCAAAATGATATATCATCACAATAGCTCTTACGTGATGGTTTTCGATTAGAGAAACTCCCACAGAAGTAATTATATTCTTATATACACAGTTTATTGTATTTTTACATACATTTCAGAGTTATATGT
>NW_006239145.1:37795-43442 GCF_000226075.1 Solanum tuberosum | reverse complement strand
CATGTTTTAAACAGTTTTTCTTTATATTGCACTTGTTTTAAACTGCCTTATATTGAAATGAGTCCAGTTATGTTGAGTTGAGTTGAACCAGGTAAGTTCTTCAGATTTTTTTCAAGCTTATGTTGTGTTTAGCATTCCAACTCGCATACTCGTACATTCAATGTACTGATGCCAGTTGGCCTGCATCTTATTATGATGCAGACACAGGTAACCAGGATCAACATCCAGCGCATCGTTGATCCAGTTGAGCACTCAGAGTTAGTTGGTGAGCCTCCTTACTTTTTGGAGGATCCCTTTTGTTATGTTTTGTTTTATTGCTTGCTTATTTCAGTTGTTAGGATGATCGGGGGTCTTGTCCTGACATCCCTCAGAATTTAGAGGCTTCATAGATAAAGTTAGTTGATGTTAGGTCATGAGTCTTTAATTTTCCTTTTTAGTTAAGTTGAGACTTTAGTTGCCACTTTGGCAGTGAATGTTATTTATTACATTCTAAGTTATTTATTGAGAAGTTCAGTATACTATTTTAAAATTATTTATCTTGAGTAAAGTTTTCCGCTGAGTAAGAAAGTCAGGCCAAGGGTTCTTTTGGGGCCAGCAATGGTTCTCGAGTGTCGACCACGTCCAGGATGTTGGCTCGGGGAGTGACACAATTCTAACACAAAAGGTTTAATTGCATCACATATAGCAACATACCAAGAAAGAACTTCAAGAAAATTACCCTTGTTCAATGATGATTCACTCTCGTCATGACCACCGAATGCAAAACCTTGATTCAAGAGAAATCTTACCACATCGATTGAAGTGTTTAAGCGAACCTGATATTCATGCTTATTTTTATCATCCAACTTGTAAAATATGGCTTGAATGGATTGTTGTTCTCGCATGAGATATTCACACTTTCTTTTGGATTGATTATGAACGTTATTCAATGGACCAATATGTGTAGCAAAGTTATCCTTTATATGTCAATTTGTAAATTCCTTGGTCGAAAATACCACCACCTGGATTGATGTTTTCTCCTTGAAACAAGACAAACAATAAGTAGCATCCATACTATTATTGTATTCCAACCATTCACGATCCAAAAAAATAGTTTGAGGAAATTGATGAGTTCGAGGTTGACAAGGACTTTTAATGATGTATGCCCTCCTTATCTCATCACGAAGGTTTGGATGATAATTTAAAATTGGAGTTCTTTCAGCCGGATCAACCTTTAAATAATTTACATCAAATTCTTGTCTTTGGGAAGAGTGAGATGGTTTTTCTATTTGGTCGACATTTTCATCTCGGTGTAGTTGATTTTGATTTTGAGGTGCCAAACTTGTTTTGGGTACTCTAAAAAAATATTTCTCCAAACTCACCAAACTGAAACAACAGTCAAGTATACCACACTTATTAAAAATCAATCCACAATACACCAAATACTTGATCGATACTCGAATAAATAAAGTAGCTTTCAACATAAAAATTAAGATATACAACACATGATTAGAAAAAATTAAACTAAAGGAAAAAAGAATTAAGAAATACCTTTTCACACTTCAATGGCGGTTGAGGAAGAAATATACAATGATTAAAGCTTCTAATTTCTTAAAACTTTCAAATATGTTTGAAAATTGAGAAGAGAGAAAGGTAAAGAGTAAAGCTATAAAGGGTTTTTGGGAGAAGGAGAAGACAAAAACCTAAAAGGAAAAGACAAATAACTATGAATCTATTCTTTTTTTAAATCAAGAAAAGTCAAAAGAAGACCTTTTACTTTTCTTACCACTTAAAAAAGGTCACTTTTGTACTCTCTTTTTTAAGAGAACAACGGAACAAAAATAAAATAAACGAAACGCTCAAGCCTGGGCTCGAACCCAGGCCACAAAAGCCTGAGTTTTGCCTTTTTAAGAGAAAAAATGGAATAACAAAACAAATTAAACAAAACACCTAAACTCAAGCTCGGACTAGGAATATTGAGGCGGCCTTACACAGCCTTAATCACTGGGCTATCTACCTTTACTTTGTCGAGGGTGTTCAACAATTAATATATATTCAAAAATATCGATATTTAGTATATATACTCTCAAAAAAATTCCGACGAAGGTTGTTCATCTAACCACGCTCGCCAAACCATAGCAACCATCACCCCAAAATTACGTTTCACCCTTTCATAGTCATAGGCAGCTTCAAATTTGTCGCCAACAATAGCTTCAAATTCGTCGTCATTGGTAGTGCCTTGGCTAGCTTTTTGTTCCTGGTAGCAAAGAATAGTGATGCTTCAGATTTCTAATTAAAAATATTGTAGAAGGAAGTTGCTTCAATTGACAAGCATAAATAAGTATGTGAATATTACTATTAAGTTAAAACGAAAAGAGAGCACTAGAGTTAATTGGTTATACAGCTAGCGGCACTAGACAAACCTTAGAATTGAACCTCTTTTGTGTCCATTTATTGAGATCATCTACTTTCACCACACAATCATAATTCAACCATTCGAGACTCGGTGTACTCACAGATATTCCCTGTTGAACAATCGTTTTCATTTTGGGACAGTCATCAATCCACACTCTTATGAGAAATGGAAATTTAAGAGCATGATCCTTCAGAAAGAAATGCCCCAGCTTAGGCAGCTTATTAAGACTCAATTCTTCCAATAGGAGAAATAAGGTCATGGTTCCTTCTCCTTGTTGTTCCTCTTTTGTGATCACTTCTTCCATTGATTGACAATCATATATAAATAGTATTTGGAGATTCAGAAAACTTCTGGCCACTGATGGAGACATCAAGTTTCTCGATTTTCCACAATGTCATAGTTTCAATGTTTCAATGTTTCAAGTTTGCTAAAGTAGGCACTTGGATATTGATGAGAGTATATAGAACTTATACTGTTAGTCTTCTTGATATATTGATATTCCAGGCTCGGACAAGAAACCTACAAACATTGAAGGGATGAAGTAGCAAACTTTATTATTATGTTGCAAATACACTTGGAGCTCTAAATCACTATACTTGTGGATTTCTTCATCTTTGACATTTTCTACTTAAACAAAACAATGCGACATTTGAAAAAACTGCCATTACACTTCATTTTCTTTTAGAGGTAACTATCAATATCACACTGATCTATGTGGTGTGGTGAATGAGATTGCTTCTTTTTTTAGTCACATGTTTCGAACTTGAATGTATGTATATTGTGCAAATTCAAATTAGTTGGACTTTAATACGAATATTGAATTCAAAAAAGGTCAATAATACATTAAAAATATTACTTCATCCATCCTATTTTATGTGACACTATTTAACTTGACACGTGGTGGTGGATGAGTTGGTCTTGGAACACCAATAATATTACAAGAAACAAAGTCGTTCACACTTAATAGTAGTCAACTGCAAAACTCACGAGGGACCTACTTCTTATCAATATATATATATATATATATATATATATATGTAATAATAATAATAATTAGTTATACAACTAGAGGCAGAAGACAAACCTTAGAATTAAACATGGCTTTATTGAGATAGGCAGCCTTAGAAGGTATAGTTCTTCCAATAGGGGAAATAAGGTCATGATTCCTTCTCCTTGTTGTTCCTCTTTTGTGATCACTTCTTCCATTGATTGACAATCATATATAACATTTTTCTATCCATAAACTTTGGAGATTTAGAAGACCTCTTGCCACTGATGGAGACATCAAGTTTCTCAATTTTTTACAACAAGATACATACAATATTTGAAGTTTGCTGAAGTATGCAGTTGGAAGTTGGTGAGAGCATAGAGCATTTATGCTGTCAGCCCAATAGATATATAGCTCTTCCAAGTTGGGACAAGAAACCTGCAAACATTGAAGTATCAAACTTTGATGCATATATACTTTGGAGCTATTGGAAGAAAACACTAGGTCATAAGTGGAGAAGCCAAACATGCTTAGACACATTTATATATTTTTAAAAGCGAAATATATATATAAAATATTGTATATGAGATAATTTTTGAAATATATAAAAATAATGGGCCGGGTTTAGGGGTAAAGGAAAACTAAGCAAATACCTCATAAAAGCAAAATAATTACAAATATATAATCCTTTACATTCATACCCCACTAAATAATTACACTATATACCCCCTTAACTTATCAGTATCATATACTATATTGGTATCATTAATGCTGATAATTTTGCTTAACTTATACTAAATCAGTATCATATACTATATTGGTATCATTAAGACTGATAATTTCGCTTAACTTATACTAAATCAGTAAATATATATACTGTAATGGTATCATTAAGGTTTCTTGTTTAGAAATTACTCATTAGTCAATGATACTATAAGAGTGTGTGTGTGTATATATATATATATATATAAATATTTGTGGTATCATTAAGGTTTCTTGTTCAGAAATTACTCATTAGTCAATGATACTATAAGAGTGTGTGTGTGTATATATATATATATATATAAATATTTGTGGTATCATTAAGGTTTCTTGTTCAGAAATTACTCATTAGTCAATGATAGAGAGTACATAAACCTTAATGATACCACAAATATATATATATATATATATATATTTGTGGTATCATTAAGGTTTCTTGTTCAGAAATTACTCATTAGTCAATGATACTATAAGAGTGTGTGTAGAGTCCATATATATTGTTGTGAAATCATTAAGGTTTCCCGTTCACACTCTATAGTACTCATTGGTAAATGATATTGTAAGAGTATTTATTTTTATCTTTGAAAAAAGGAAGAGGATAAAATAAAGAAAACGATTAATAAAAGTGAAAAATTCATATATGACATATATTAGACTAATATTTTCAAGTTATAGCAGTAGAATCAAAACTTTCAAGTTGTAACATTAAAAATTTCAGGTTCTAACAGATTATTAAAAAAAGTTATTTTTAATAATTAAAAACATTTGATTTGAAAAGAATAAAAATATAATAAAAATTAAAATAAAATGTTTATGAAGGAAAATAATGAAAAAAAGAAAAGAAAAGAAAAGGAAACAGGGGTGTCAATTAAATTTGAATTAATTTAAGATAATTATTAATTAGCATGAATTAAGGAATTTCAAACTAATTAAGAATATTCAATTTCCTTAATTCACTCTAATTTGTTAAAATTAAATCAAAATATGATTTTATCCATTTTTCTTCCACATTTCTCTCTCTTCGATTTTCTTCCAGAAATTTTGTCACTAGCGACTAATTGAAGCTTTTTTTTGTTTGAAAAATCCTGATTTTTTTTGTGATGGACAACTACGTATCAATATTAATTAAACATGGTGGAAGATGAGATCCTTCAGGTTAGTATTTTTATTTACTATTTGTATTTGGATTTCAGTGAAACAAAAAAAAAAACTGTAAATCACATTTTGTGATTTTGTTTTTGTAAATCGTCACTATATTGAATGTGATATGTTTTTTTGTATAAAACAATACATTTTTTTCATAATACGTATTAGTTGTTGTGAAACTGTAATATCAGTGATTTTCTTGGTAAGTTACTGTTTTTTGGTAGGGGTTTAATGTCACCATATTTTTTGTTTTTTGGTTATTTTTTATACTTGCAAAACAATGATTTCGTGAGAAGTTGTCGCAATACATGAAAGATTTGAGTATAAATGTATAACATATAAATATTTTTATCGTT
>NW_006239145.1:0-37229 GCF_000226075.1 Solanum tuberosum | reverse complement strand
TTTTTGTATTATGTAAGACTAATTGTTATTTTTTTTAATGAAACAGGGAAATATGTTGATTTTCAGATGGAGGGGATTATATATGAGTATTCTAGTCTTTATAGTGGTCTAGTAAGTGCGACAACATCGCATCTAATGATACATGTTAATATTCACAATATAGAGATAAAATATATAGTTAGTGATAGATGTCCCCCTGTTAGTATCCACAATGATGTTGGTGTGTCGGGTTTTTAGATCAAAGAAAGCTAATGTAGATTTCTTTACGATTTCATATACTTGGAAATAAAATTTATTCCAAATTAATATATAAGATAGTGTAAATATTTGTACAGGTTTCCGATTTCAGATTCCAAATTCCATATACGTGATTCATTAATTATTCATATACTTGGAAATAAAATTTATTCCAGATTAATATATAAGATAGTGTAAATATTTGTACAGATTTCAGATTTCAGATTCCAGATTTCATATACGCGATTCATGAATTATTCATATAGATTTCATATACTTGGAAATAAAATTTATTCCAGATTAATATATAAGATAGTGTAAATATTTGTACAGATTTCAGATTTCAGATTCCAGATTTCATATACGCGATTCATTAATTATTCATACAGATTTAATATACTTAGAAATAAAATGTATTCCAGATTAATATATAAGATAGTGTAAATATTTGTACAGATTTCAGATTTCAGATTCCAGATTTCATATACGCGATTCATTAATTATTCATACAGATTTAATATACTTGGAAATAAAGAACATATGATATTATATATCATCAAATACTCAAACACAAAAAAGTTGTCCAAAAGTTTAAAAAAAAAACATGTAATTCTAAAAAAGTAGAAGGTGCAATCAATTATTTCAAATTTCTTGTACGTGGTCTTGGTGTAGGATAATTGGTGGTATCCGGAACATGTTCTTTTGCTATGCGAGGTCCACCAAATTTGCTAGCAACCGTACCAGTAACTTCACTCTCACTGATTGCGCCATCCTCACTCTTTGTATATACAATTAATAGACAATCACACTACTGTTAAAACACAATTCATACCATTTGTATACCACTATTATATCACAAATCATACAATATCCAACAATCAACTGTTTAATCAGAATCATACACATATTAATCAGATTTCATACACGTTTCATCCAAACAATTATTTCGAAAATAATATAAGAATAATGTGATATTTTTAGAAAAAAAAAAGCTGTAGTTTTAACAATGTAAAAATAAATTGAATATAATATTTACCCTAACAATTTTTTTGTCTTTTTTAGGTGTTGAGACTTCTGATTCCTTTTTTTTTTTTGGATCTTCTTGTAGATGGTTTTGATGACTGAGCAACTTCAACATTCATTGTTTTTTTTTCTTTTTTTCTTTTTTGATTCAGTAACAAAATCAGAATCAGAATCAAAAGGGGTTTCAACATTTTCCCCTTTCGATTTATCATACTCACCCTTTTATTTGAATCTTTTTCTTCTGTTTTTGAGCTTTCAATAGAGATGAACCACCCCTAGCCGGAGTTTCAACAATGTTTGGCAGCGGTGTTTGAGTCAAAATGTTGAAAGATGGAGCATGAACTTTATCCGTAGAAGTTCCTTCGACTAATCGAGGGATCTTTCGAGGAGTTGCAACCGTTTTCTTCGACATGGTTTTGTTGAAAAAACTAAATTGAATGGAGGATTGTGAAGTTGGTGTAGTTTGGTGGTGAGAAATATGTGATAGATGAAGGTAAAAGTGGGCTAGTGTGTTAATGGCATGTAGAATTAGATGAGCGTGGGGGGATGGGGGAGGGATTGACATATGGGCGGTTTGGAGGGGGGGTGGGATTGACGTATGGGAGGTGGTAATGGTAAAGAAGGAAACGTGTTGTAGGTGAATCCCTATATCTATGTAACTGATAATTTCATATTTAAAAAAGGAACAGAAATCAATTTAATTACATATTATTAATTAATAATAAAAAACCATAAATAGATTAATCATTTATTAAATAAATGGAAATTGATTTTTAAATAAAATTAACTTTAAATGATATGTCATAACTCGTAAATAAACTGTTATAAGTAAGAATGTTTTTAAAAGTATGTTTAAAACCCGTAAAATTGACTCTTAAATGTGTATAGGGCGTGATTTTTCCTTAATAAAAAAAGAAGCTGAAAAGATAAAGTAATTAAATTAGTTCGGCATGAGGGGGGAACGAAAAAAATAAAGAAACGGTAAAAAGGAAAGAAAGTTAAATCATTAAGTAATAGCTAAGAATTATCAATTGGGTATGCGGGTAATTATTTACTATTAAATGGGTATTGTTGTAGTTAGATTAAGATGGGGTATATTCGGGTTATTAGTTTCATTTTAATGGGTATTTGATGTAGTTTTCCCTAAAAAAAGAGTGAGATAGATTTTGAAAGCCACGTGACATTTTCGAAATTAAAAAATTGGTATTATATATATATATTAATTAAGTAAATATTGATATGTTAACGAAGAGGGTAAATATGCTCCTTCTATTAGACAGTGGAGTATATATGCACTACTTTATTAGCGAGAGGTATATCTGCTCTAAATCACAAAGTTGAGCAGTATATTTGCTCATTTTTCCTTAATTCAATGAATAATTTGGGTATCATACATCTGCTTGTAAAATTTATCATAGATGCCTATTTTTATTTTTATTTTGGCAGATACAAAAGGGTCAAAATGTCCTTTTTCCTAATAAATATATTATTTATTTTCTTTTTGAACATTCTTTTTCTAATAATATTTTTTATTAACAAGTGTTTATCCTACTTCAATTCGGAAAAAAATTGAAAATATTTATTTTATTATAATTATCTAAATAAAAATTAATGATGGATTTACTATGATTTATATGTATATTGGTATATATTATCCATTAAAAGGATACATGAAATTATTCTATTTAAATTGATAAAATGAGATTACAAAGAAAGAAGTTATTTCCTACATTTTTATTAGTTAAAGTGATTTTAAAATAAAGAAAACAAGAATAGAGTTCTTTAAAAGTAATAATTTTATCTGGAATAAGATTTGTATAAAAAGAAAAGAAATAATTTATTTATTTAGAAAATGACATTTTTGACCTATTTAATAACAATAGGGACATTTTTGGATCAAACTATTAATGGCAAGGGCATTTTTTTACCAAAGTGTTGAGGGGAAAATCATTTTTTAACCAAACTATACTCATAATGTGAATCAAATGAAACTAATGATCCCTTTTCAACTTTGACAGGACAAGCTAACATAAATTTCTTCCACCAAATAATGCTCATGTAGGTGGCTGAATTTACAAGTGGAAGAAAGATGCCAACCATGATGCAGAGCTAACAACAAAATGTTATAAATTGGACAATCTAGATTGTTATCCGCAGATAGCAAGGATGTTATCGACACACTATGGTATCTCCGGTTTCACTTGCCTTGTCATGAACAATTTACAACATACAACTTATGCTAAGTTAGTACCTCAAGAGTTAGTTCAACAGGTTAGATTCGAAAGAGAGTTGAATGTTTTTGTCTGCCATTTAAGCCTCCATTGTAGATCTTGCACAATCTATGACTTCGGCCAAGTTTATGGAACACTCAACTGTTCTATATATAGATAAGGCAAGAGAGAACTTATGACCTCCCAAATTTTATAACCCAACGTGTTTGACTAAGCTTTTGCCAGAAAAAAATTATTTTTGGAGAGTAGCAAAAGCTAAAGAAAATGTAGCTTTTCACCAAATGCACTTTTGAAAAAAAACACACACTTAAAAACACTTATATTTACATAGAAATTTAACAATTTCAACAATAATCTCATTAATTAAAAGAATTAAATGAACATCACAGGCAATGGAAAAAGTTGTACCCTACACTTATTATTTAATTTTAAAATATTGACGTTGATCTACATGATCGTGAAAGCTTACATATTTCTCTACACCTTTTTATTTACTATAGCTCCATAATAAATTCATAACATATCTTTCATAATAAATAAATAAATAAAACAATCCAAATCCCCAACTATCCTCCAATTATTTACAAAATCTTCACACTTAACTTTACACAAATATTTAACAAATTCAAATAATTTATTCATCATTTAAAACAATTAAATGGTAGCACAACCAATAAATGAAAAAAGTGGTAAAAATACCACAAACAAAATAATAAACATCCACACACACCATTTATCTTCATAGTCACCATGTGCTCATACGGATTAATTGAGGTTAGTTTTTCAACGTTCAATATTATTATATGAAACTTACCTTTTATTGTAATACTCTATCCTTAGTTTGACTTTGACAAATACTTATACAGAAGTACTACAATGGATAAAACAAATAAGGATCACCCCCAAATAATCAGTTCAGATAATTGTCAAGGTAAAATATTAATGATAATATTCATAACTATATTAAAGTGTTCTTCTAAACATTTATTTTTTAATACAGATACAACTGAAGAATCAAGCAAATCAGTTAAAGTGATGTATGAAAATATTATGCAAGAGCGAATTGCATATTTCAGAAAGGAACAAGAGCAGTTGAAAAAATATATATACAGAAGAGCTTCACAAGATCAAACCAACAAAGAATGACATGACGTTTTTCATGTATTGGCTTCTATGTAATAAGGAGATGAAATAATTTATGATTAGAGAATATATTCTCTAAACATCAATCTAATAAATAATGATAGGCCGTTGTTGATATATTTCTTTATATATTTTAGCAATGAAAATAAATATTTTTTTAATAGAATATATATTTTGACTTATTCATTAACAATGTATTATTCTCATTAAACAGATACTAAATTTGATAAGTTTCATTATGTATCATCATTTCAAATGAAAAGATAATGATATGCTCAAATAATATAATCATATAATTAATCCAAAACAAAAAACATCCTAACACATATCTATTAATCCTCGCGCAAAGCACGACCATGTTCCCTAGTAAATAAATAAATGTGATATATCAAAAGAAAGTCTCCAAATTCATTCTTCCTAAAATAATGTCTAAATTCATTTGTCCAAATTCATTCTTATAAAAATACTAAATAAGTACTATCTAAATCGACTTTCTTTAAATTTTAATAGTTTTCAGAATGAGGCTTTACTCCTTTCATTTGTTAAGTTATTATGATTTTTTGTTTGTCTTAATAACAAGTTATCAGTCTACTCATTTCATTCATTAATTAAGATATTGAATAGCAATTATATTTTGTAATTGTGGAAGTGATTGATTATTAGATCATGAGCCAACAAGACATTGATTCATCACCCATATATATAACAATAACATATTCATTGTGATCTCATATATAAAGAAGAACAAAATGTACGCAGACACTACGCTTATATATATTATGTGTTGGTATGTAGGGCGGTTGAAAAATGAGATTCTAAAAAATGGATTGTTTATTTTATTTTTTATTATTTCTTAAATTTAATTTTTACGTTTCTAATTAATTGTCTACCAGAGTTGTCAATCTAACTATATTGTTGAGCGGAGATAAATTTAACCAATTATGGAGCATTACGCTCTCTTCTTGGTTTTTTGTCAAAAACAAAGGTTCATTTGTATTTACTATCTAGGAAAGTGATATACCGAATTTACCTTGCTAGACTAAGAAATCAGAAGAGAGCATAATGCTCCGATCCGTAATTGGTTAATCTATAAATCCCCGCTCAATAATGTAAGCATCACATTTGTCAAGGAGTATTTTATCTCCAATATAAAACTTTCCCAACAAGAATATAAATCTAATCATATTTCAATACAAATATTAAATATTGAGATGGAAAAAAAATCTCCCACTCTTGTTGCAATTTAATAACGACATTGATATTTCAATACATAATTGTGTTATGTGTATATCATGAGATTCTTGTCCCTGTGATTTGGACAACAAACCATACGTACTTCACGTGCTTAACACCAAAAATACTGATGAAGCACGCGAAATTAGACCACCTGTCTAATCACATTTTTAAAAAAAATTGTTGATCTTCAGTTAAAATTAAATTCACGCATCATAATATTTATTTTTAGAACTAGCATTTGCTTTCCTTCACAATGTTTGCGTTTGTAACGTCATTAATTTCATTCATAACGTACAGTTTCATAATATTTTTAATTTCATTCATAACGCTCAACTTTCTAATGCTTGATTAAAGGTGAATGAATACCCATAATTATAACATATCACATTAATTATTACTCTAACTACTCCATTTTTGACATGTCATTGTCATTTCTATTCTTAGAAATCGTGTACTAATATAGAAATATCCTTTTCATTTTATCGTTGATTTCACTAAAAATGTTAATTTAAGAAAATGGGTTATTGTCTTGTTCAAATTAAATTAGTGCTAAACTATATTAAAATGGGGGTTGTATCAATTCAATCCGTTCAATTTTTACAAATATCTTGTTTGGATGGTTGTTATTTGTTGTATTGCGTTGTATTGTTAGTTTAAATATAATATTTATTTTATTGTTACTTAAATTTTAGTGTATTGTATCGTTTAAATTCGTCGTTAGTTAATATTCAAATTATGGATGTGTGACACTATGTAATGATGAAGAACGATACAATCCATCTAAACATTGCATTCATTAAATCAGTACAGTACAATATGATACATTACGAAACAATACGTAACAATCATCCAAACAAAGTGTAAGTTTTAATTGTTTTATTTGTTCTTTATACAATTTTCAGTACTTAATTTTTTTTATATTATTATGGCTATATATAACATTTCAAATAAAAAAATTCTCATGAGTCTATTTATACTACATATCAACCCATTTTTTGTTGAGAGGAATCGAGTAACCTAAGCTAATAAGTGAGCATGTCAATAGTCCACTCAAATTTAAATGAAATGAATCGACTATATTTTCATGAGCTAATTTGATTACGTTAATTATAACAGTCCATTATTCAGACTATAAATTCATTGAGGGGCGGGGAGGGGGGGAGGGGCTCAATTTAAGATAATTGAAATTCTTGCTAGGTGTTGAATCATGAGCCTAAATATATACACGTGATTTTACGAAGTCGGCAAATTTGATGCATTGTATACAAAAGAAAATTCTAACCTTAAAGAGATAGCCATCCAAGTTGCAGTAGTATATATTTTATTTATTAATTATATTATTTTTTATTTAAATCATAAATTATAGAAAAACGTAATAGACATCACAATTTCAAAAAGTAAAGTAGAGCAACATGTATTACACAAATAAAGAAGGACCATTGCCCCTTAGTTTACCCTTCACATCTCCACTACCCTCAACATTTAATTACGATGCGTGAAAGTCCAAGTAGCAAGTCATTTTAATAGACTTATCTCTGAAAAAGTTGAAGTAGTATCACGTGTTAAATAAATCATAAATTATAGAAAAATGTAATAGGCACCGCAATTCCAAAAAGTAGAGTAGGGATAGAAGAATGCAGTAGGCATCGCAATTCCAAAAATAGAGTAGGAAACATGTATTACACAAATAAAGAAGGACCATTGCCCCTTAACCCTAAGTCACCCTTCACATTCTCACTCCCCTTAACACTTAATTACGATGCATGAAAATTCAAGTAGCAAGCTATTTTAATAAGCGTATTGAATTGCTATCACGTGTCGGATAAATAATAAATTATAGAAGAATGTATCATAGTAAGCATCACAATTCCAAAAAGTAGAGTAGAGGAACATGTATCACATTACACACCTAAAGAAGGACCATTTCCCCTTAATTCACCCTTCACATCCTCTCTTCCCTCCCTACTTAATTACGATGCGCGAAAGTCAAAGTAGCAAGCTACTTTAATAGACCTTCCTCTTAAAAAAATTGAATTTTACATGTCAAATAAATCATAAATTATAGAAGAATGTAATGTAGTAGGCATCACAGTTCCAAAAAGTAGAATAGAGGAACATGTATTACATTACACACATAAAGAAGGACCATTGCCCCTTAATTCACCCTTCACAACCCACTCCCCTCAATACATAATTATGATGCGTGAAAGTTCAAGTAGCAAGCTACTTTAATGGACCTTCCTCTAATAAAATTACATTTCACGTGTCAAAGAAATCATAAATTATAGAAGAATGCAACATAGTAGGCATTGCAATTCTAAGAAGTAGAGTATATATTACACACCTAAAGAAGGACCATTGCCCCTTAATTCACCTTTCACGTCCCTACTGCCCTTAATTACAATGCGCGAAAATTCAAGTAGCAAACCACTTAATAGATCTTCATGTGAAAAAATTAAATTAATACCATGTAAGCTATTAATTTACGTATCAGATAAATCATAAATTACAAACCAAGTTAATATATACATTGTCAATTCTAAGAACTTCGTTGAATTTTTTTATTTACTTTATAAAAAAAATTAAATTAGCCTTGAGGTGACAAGGAATTTGATAGTCCCCTATCAAGTATATTAATTATCAAAAGGTGGATATATGAAGAATGGGATGTATAACCTAACCTCCAAACATGGAAGAGAGTGAACAAAGAACTTTATTGAATTATTAGAGGGAACATGTATCACACATAGAAAAAGACCTAATTACCCCACCCCACCCCAACCCCCCAAAAAAGAAAATTAAACCACAAATATCCAAATGTGCCGTTTATCATCCTATAAATATGAACCTTAGCTTCCCTAGTCCAAAACAAACTCAATACCAACTTCTCCAATGGCCCCAACTTGCAACCAAAACCAAATGCATAGCCAAAATGGTAACCAATTTCCACAAGATGTAGTAGTTGTTGTGGTTCCATTTCCAGCACAAGGCCACTTAAACCAACTTTTTCATTTTTCTCATCTAATTTCATCCTACAATATACCAGTTCATTATATTACCACCACAACTCATACTCGTCAGGTCAATTTTCGAGCTCATGGTTTTAAATCAACAAACAATATTCATTTTCACGAATTTCCAACCCCTATTTTCAACTCTCCTACACCTAATAACAACCCTAATCCATCAATCAAATTCCCTTCACATCTTCAACCTTCCTCTCAAATTTCCACCAACCTAAGAAACCCCGTTGCAAAGATTTTACATTCTCTCTCACATAAAACGCGAAGAATTGTTATCATCCACGATTCCTTAATGGGGTCCGTTGTTCAAGATTATCGCGATATTCCAAATGCAGAAGCCTACACTTTCCATAGTGTTTCGGCTTTCACAATATTTTTGTACGTGCGGGAAAGTATGGGGAGGTCTTCTTCTATCAACGTTGATATGATAAAAGACCTCCCATCAAATGATGGTTGCTTCACCCCCGAATTTACTAAATTTGTTCGATCCGAACATGAGTATAGTAAATTTAATTCGGGCAAGATTTATAACACGTTAAGAGTCATAGAAGGTCCTTTTCTTGATTTACTATCTAAAGAACAAATCAATAAAGACAAAAAACAGTGGGCTTTAGGGCCATTTAACCCTATTACAATCTCAGGGCCCACCCAACAAAGACATTATTCATTAATTTGGCTAGACAAACAAGTACCTAAGTCAGTAATTTTTGTGTCATTTGGAACCACAACTTCATTTTCTTATGAACAAATCAAGGAAATTGCAATAGGGTTGGAACAAAGTCAGCAAAACTTCATTTGGGTATTGAGAGATGCGGATAAAGAGAATGTTTTCTTAGATGATTTTACTAAAAAAATCGAACTGCCAAAAGGGTTTGAGGAGAGAGTTAAAGAAAGAGGGATAGTGGTAAGAGATTGGGCCCCACAACTAGAAATCTTGGCCCATAATTCGACTGGTGGATTTTTGAGTCACTGTGGTTGGAATTCATGTATGGAGAGTATTTCAATGGGAGTTCCTTTAGCCGCATGGCCAATGCACTCGGATCAACCTAGGAACACGGTGTTGATAACGAAAATACTAGAAGTCGGGTTGGTTGCTAAGGATTGGACTCAACGAGATGAGTTGGTAACGTTCGATAGAATCGAAAAGGCTGTGAGGATTTTAATGGCATCAAAAGAAGGAGAAGAAATGAGGAAAAGAGCAAAAGAATTGAGTTTGGGTGTGAAGAATGCTGTGGAAGAAAATGGTGTCACAAAAAATGAATTTGATGCTTTTATTGCTCATATTACTAGAGCAATTTGATATCGTCCGACATATTTTTATGATCAGTAACGTATGCAGTATTTTTATAAGTCCATATTTGATAAAATAATTAATAAATGAATATGTTACTATAATGCCATGCAATGTAATTCTTAAATTTATATCAAATATTTCTATTTTGCTTATTACTTTTAAATATATACGCATGCATACATAGTATAATACTGTCATTTCAATCTTGTTTGTTTTATTTGATTAGGCATGAAGTATAAGAAAATAAATAATGCCTTTTAATATTGTGATATTAAATGTATAATGTATTAAAATATTTTATAATTTTGTGATCTTAATTAAATATGCTACATGGAATATTTAGATTAAAAAGTTATCAAATAATTGAAAAAGAGACGATCAGACTAAAAAAAATAAGACAAATAAATTGAAATAAAATATTTCGACGAAGCAGTGTCTTGTGATATGTCACGGGCTTCAATACACCATATGCATATTTGCATGTGAAGAGATCCAAACTAACCGGATCATTTGTCAGTGGGTTAACTCTAATTTGTTGTTAATAATGTAATTAATTAAGGCCAACAATATTTTAAAGTTTTTATTGGATAAATAATGAGAATTTTTTTTTTTGCTCTCATTGATTTGAAATTTTACATCCTTAAAATAATCTTGAATAAGCAATTTTAAAATATAATAATGCTAACTTTAGAACTTTAATTTCTAAATTTTAATCTAATACATAGATGTTTTTGTTAAACATATTTGTGAGTAGATATTCAAAATATATAGAGAAAAAAAGTAGTACTTCTCTGTCCCTTTCTAGCTCCATCCGTAGTTGTCTTTCTCCGCTTAGTCAAGTAGTCTAAGCAGAGGCGGAGTTAGCTAGGAGTTCGTGGGTTCAGACGAATTCATTAACTTTTTTGTAGGCTCTATATTTGTATTAGAAAATTAAATAAATAAATATGTGTATTAACTTGTGAACTTACTTAGTGGTAAGAAAGGGGCGATGAAAATGCATTTCACACTAGTATTATGAATTCGAAAAAAAATATGTTTTGCAATATTTTTTCTTCTGTCCTAAAATTTAGAACCTCAAACTTTTCATCCTGACTCCGCTCTTGTGATAAAAAGATTTCTTTTATGAAACACATGGGCAACTTAATTTGATGATTTATCTCCCGCTTGAGTGGTAGGCACATGGACAACTCATGATCTCACACGATGTGAGTTTTTATTCTCCCCCTAAATTTGTTTGATGCTTACGTATAGAATTATCAAGAATATACTTATAGATTTCAACAAAATTCAGTAATTTAATTTTCTTGAGGTGATTTGATTTTTTTATATTTGGAAATGAACCAAACATACCTCTGAACTAAAGGAAAATGTCTAAAAATATCCTTTGTCTATCTTTGATCTAAAAATATCCTTTTATTCACCTTTTTGGCCCACTTATACTCAGTGACGGAGCCAGAATTTTCAATAAGGGATTCAAAATCTGAAAAAAATAGACACACGAAGTAGTCGAAGGAGGTTCGACATCTACTATATATACCTAGAAAATTATTTTAACCTTGTATAAATGATATAATTTTCCGCTGAAGGGGATTTAGATGAACCTACTAACTATAAGGTGGCTCCGTCATTTCTTATACTCTTGAAACTAACAACTTCCTCTTTCTTTTTTATTTTTAAAAAATACTTATTATGTGTCATTTTCTTATTGAATGAAATGAAAATCCACCTCTATTAATTTTTTATCATAATTTATCCAAATCAAAACAATATACCTCTTCAAAACCCAAAAAAGAATCTTTTTTAAATCTAGTAATTTCTATTTTCTATAGCTTTTTTAAAAATAAATTGTTTTAGATAATTAATTTATTTTAAAAAATATATTAGATTGGGACATATTATTTTATCATAAATCTTAAACCGTCTATCTTCCTTTTGTTTTTTTTCAAAAGAAAAATGATCATTTAATTTCTTTTACTAATAATATATTTAACAAGTAACAACTCATTGAAAAGAAGAAAAAGAATACAGATGACGTAGCCCGTAGAGAAAATAAAAATAAGAAAAGAGAAAAAACTATAATATATTATGGATAAGATAATATTATTATGATCATGACATTATTAATTTGTTTATGAAATATTATTTATATCATATATAAAAATTTAATTTAATTAATTAAATCTTAGCTGTTAATTTTTCTGTATGCCACATGTCTTCAATCCAAGTAAGAATTTGAGAAATATAGAGGGAAAAAATGGAGAGGAGTCGGATGCAAAAAAAACAACAAATATAAAAAAACTTAGTTTTTTTTTTAAAATAAAATAATTGAGGTTTGAAGAAGTTATATTCTTTTTGGCTTGGATAAATTATGGGGGAAAAATCTAGTTGAGATGGAGATTTTATTTCATCCAATAAGAGAATGACACATAATAAATATTAATTAAAAAAAAACAAAATAAAGAGAGGTTGTTAGTTTCAAGGGTATAAATGAGCAAAAAGGTGAATGAAAGGATTTTTTTGAACCAAAAAGATGAGTAAAAAGATATTTTTTGACCAAAAGATGAATGAATCGTATTTTTAGACATTTTCCTATAATTCAAGAGTATTTTTTATGCTTTTTCATTTTATATTTTAAGACTATTTTTTTAGAATTTAAAATTTTTGCTTAGAGGACAATAATGTTTCATGTGATTAGACCCCTCCCTTGCAAAAGCCGAAAGACAACAAAGGCTGTTTTAAATAGGATTTTTATACACTTACTAAATTTGGCTTTGACAATTGACACCTAAATATAGAATTCTTAAATTTCTAAAGATGTATGGTTTCTAATAATACACTTCCCAAATTTAATTTTGATACTTAAAATATGTTTTTATTAGGGATGATAAAATTAACTTATGAAAATATGAATCGTTTTATTAGTTTAAGCCTAAGCTCAATTCATTTTATTATACATAACTTATATTACTGATTACGGTAAATTTTTTCTTATTTCTTGCATTGCAAAATTAGGTCATAATTAAGAATACTTTAGTTCGTTAATTTTTATTAAATGAGAAGGGAGGCAAGAATTAAAGATTATCCTAAAATAAGACAATCCGTCCAAAAACTTGAATAACTTTTTGACGGGTCAATCAACTCATTTAAGCTCAAGTAATTTTTGGATCAAATCCAACCCAACACGCCCATTTGATAGACTTTCCAAACTTAGCTTCGATGCCTAAAATAAAATCTATATATTCATCATATATATTTATACCTTATATCCACTTTACCATTTAACTTTTACACTAATTATAAAGGTCATATAATGAATTGATTTGAATTTAAACGAATTAAACAAAATTAAGTTAATAAATGAATTGAATGGGTCATTAATTCATCCTAATATTACTTGAGGTCGCGATGACTTAATAATGAATTTCATCCATATCACAACTCAATTCGTCCAATTCTTACATAAATTTTTTTTTTTTGTTTATTTCTTATAATTTTATTTGATTATTTTTTTCTTTATTGTGCTTATAAATAATATATCAAATAAGAAAAGTTTCTTATAAAAAAAATTGATCGTATTTCTCATGAAATACATATTATAGTCAGTGATGAATTTAAGTGTAAAAAATGGGTCATCGGACCCGTAATCATTCGACAAAACTCAATATATATTTGTACAATTCTTAAATAAAGGAACCCATGATCACAAATGATTGCATGGTTCTAGAGTTGGTTTTAGATTGTGAGGTTGAGGGTTCGATTCCTAGAGAGGACCTCTTTTTAAAAATTAATTTTAAAGCACCATTATTTGTTATTTTTTAAAACAAAATAATTCAAAAGCTTGATAAAAGTGTACTTTTTAAATTTCTTGAGATGTAAACTTGCATTTTTTTTAAAATAAATTATTTCTTTTAATAATTTTTTTTCAACCAATAATTCATGTAAACAATGCATTTAATTTTTCTTGTGACATAGTACTCGAGATATATATATCAAACTTCTAATAATTTTTTCTTTTAGTATTATTTTTTTCCCCGCAAATCGTATTTAATGGTTTTCTTATGAAAAACTTGCAATCTATTATTGCTAAAATAAATGAGGCCCTCAAATTTGAGAGCCTAAAGTGGTTGTCTTTTTCTTATAGGGGCAGAGTCACCTCTGACAATAGTGCACCCGTCTTTTTGAAATCCTGGATTCGTCTCTGATTATAGTCTAAATCAACCCAACTTTTAAATAGTCTAAAATGGATAAGTTAAAATGAGTTGAATCGACATGTCTAAACTTGATCAGTTTAATGGATCATTTTTAAATGAGTTAATTTTATTATTTTAAAACATCAAATTAAAAAAAAGAAGTCAGTAGATTATTCCACGCACACTAAATTAGTGAACAGGAAAGAAAGCTTAGAAAGTAGCAAAGCATCTATGAAATTTGACTTCATGTTTTTAACATTTTAAAAAATTGTATTCTTTTTTTCTTTGTTTTTGGTTAAAGTAGTTACGTATTCGATTATAATTAAGTTCCCCTCGTGTAAATTGAATTACATATTCAAATACTTTGTATATATTCTTTGGTTCATGAATGAAACTTTGACGATATGAATCTAGTCAAGCATAAATAGTTGTATTGATGCGATATATTTAAAAGTTAATGATAAAAAAAAGATGTTTGAATTGTTGTCTAGTTGTTTGTTTTACGCTAGTCATTCTTTTTTCTATCTACTTGATTTATCATTATCTATATATTAAAATATATTTAGTTGAGTACGTAGATTGTGATAGTTCAGTTAGCTAGAAAAACGTAACAAATGTGTTATAGGGGTGAGGGTGGAGGGGAATGAGGTGCATATGTGAGTTGGGGTGGGAGGAGGGGGATAAGTCGTTTAACGTCCATTAATGAGTGGTGAATTCAGAATTTATAAGAATCAATGAATTATTTTACATATAGATAGATATAAAATTTTCATTTTTCATGGAGAAATGAAAGGTTGGAATTAAATATTTAGACCTTTAAATTTACAATAAAGAACAAAAATAAGTAAAATAATAAATTTTGAGACATTTAAATTTTTTAAATAATAAAAATGAATGGAGAGCATAGAAATTAAAAAAAAAAACAAGATCTTTGTTTTTTTTTTTTTTTGAAAAAGAGAGTATTGCATGTAATGTTTATAGTTTTTTTTTAAAGAATTATACAAATACTTAAGTTTGTTGTCAATCTTTTTAATTCATTGCTCGGATAACATTTTTTTTTCTTTTTGTAAGCTATCAAAATTTCTCTTTTTAAAATGGTTCTAATCGTAGTGTCGTATTTAGGAATGCACTTCAACATGCAAATAAACAATAACATCGAGTACATAATGTTCGTTTTAAAATGTTGCAAAAAGATTTCATGATAAAAATTCACAAGAACTAATCATAATTTAACCTAATAAATTATATATGTACTATTAAAGTCATATAAAAGAAAAAAAGTCTTTATCAAGTTTCTCTTTCTCAATCTTCTGATTTGTCTTATTTATCATTTTATTATCTTCCCATTACGTTTTTAAAATATAACTTTAAGAAAAAAGTGAATATAAAAAGGTATAATTAAGGGAATTTTAAAATATATTTTAAGTTCTTCAATAAAGTACATAAATGAAATATAGAGAAGAAGAAAGAAAAACTAAAAGATCAAAGTACTATAGTAATAATTTTATTGTAACACTCTACATCTTCTTCTTCCGAAATTCACAATATTCTCTACTTTTGTATCTTCCTCAACTCTCTTCTTCGTCCCTACAAGCACAAATCGAGAATACACTTATATGAAATTGTTTGTTATTCCATGATTTTATTTGTATTGAGTTTATTCAATTTAGTTTCAAAGATTAGTTACATTGCCTAAATGATAAATAATATCACATAAATTATTAAAGTAAAAAAAGTATAATTTAATGGTTATATGAAAATCCTTGAAGGATTTAAAAGGTCTTAAAGCAATTCCATTGAGTACCCAGTGATTTTGAGCCTGCTTAACACGGAGAAAGAATCTTTTTGATTTCATGAAAATGATTTAAAACGTCATGTATTAGTGCAATTGGTGCACTTATAGATTGCTGGTTATGCAAATGCTATAAGATTATTTGATATACATAACGAAAATTATGTGAAAGGATTGTCATATCATCATTCAAGTTATGACAAGAAACTAACAAAGCAAGTGACTCAACACATAGAACATGTGTGATTTTCTTTCCGAAGAAAAGACGAGCAAATAAAATTGAAATGATCAATCCCCTAGTCAGAAATGATTTGATTATGTAGATACAAAATATTTATTTGATCTGCATAAAGCTCGATCGCAAATGGACTATTTAATTACATATGGAGACGCAACAATATCTTGGAAATTTAAAGAATCACATTAATAACCACTTCTTCAAATCATGCAATAATAATATTGATCTATGAACTAAGTCGGGAGTGTGTTTGGTTGGAATCATAATCTATCATAATCAGAAAATATGTGATTTTCTTTTGAAAAGGATATTCCAGCCACCATATACGAAAATAATATATAGCTCAATTGAAGGGAGGATACAATCAAAGGAGATCGGACAAATCATATTTCACCAAAAGTCTTTTTCACACATGATCTTCAACAAAATGGTGAGATAGATGTTCAAAGACGCATTCAAGTGATAATCTTGTAAATTTATTCACTAAGGATTGCCAACATCAATATTTGAGAAGTTGTGATATAAGATTGGAATGCATCGTCTCCGAGATATCAAGTAAAGTTTTCATCAGGGGGAGAAAAATACGCGTTGTACTCTTTTCCTTAACCATGGTTTTATCCCAATTGGGTTTTCCTAGTAAGGTTTTTAACGAGGCATCATTCAAAGCGTATTAAAAGATATGTGTACTCTTTTTTCTTCACTAGAATTTTTTTTCCACGGGGTTTTTTCCCTAGTAAGGTTTTAACGAAGCATATTATCTATGGACATCCAAGGGGGAATGTTATAAAATATTATAGTGTGGATGTCACTACACCAAAAAGTTATTCTCACCCATTATCTCCATTACTTTATTCCATTATGAAGATAATCATAACCTCCATAACCTCCAACTTTATAACCCTTATTCTTGTAACATTTCACTTTCATAACCTCCTCCATTATATTCATGTTAATGTCATGTTTATGACTAACCTTTTGTATGCCTCTATGTTACACTATAAATAGAGGCATAAGGGTTCATATTGTATACACTTGAATACTTTGAAGAATAAGAAATACTCTCATATCTTGTCTATATATTTCTATTGTTTTCATCTTCTATATTTCTTGTCTTATTTTGCTTTAGTTTTACAACAAATTAGAATATAAAATTTAAGATATACTTGTGCAAAATATAAAAATCAACTGATCAAACGTATAAAAAATGCATATAAAAGAAAGAATAAAAATGTCACAAATTCTCCAATTTTGCACTAATAAAAAAGTCTAGTCAAGCACAAAAATTTACACATTAAAACTAATTTACACATACAAAAGGACATGTTAAAACTAATTTAAACATTTATGGAAACATATTAAATCTGAAAAAGGAGGGCAAAAAACAAATTATAGCTAACAAATTCATTAATTACAAAGTTAGAAAAAAAATGAAATGTATATAAATCTCTTCACCACACCAACTTCAAATTTTTTTATACCTAATGAACAGTAATAAAGAAGGCTCTTTGATTCATTAATTACAAAATTAAAGATAAAAAATGAAATGTAAATAAAAAACGCATATGTAAAGGTACGGCACTTTAGTTCAACATTTATTTTTGAGGCTTTTTTTAAGACCATTTAATTAGGAGATTATGCATTAAAAAATCAAAAAGAAAAGGACAAGTTATTCAAATAGAAAATCTCAAATAATTGGAGAGTTTTTATAACTCATGAGTAGGGTTGTTCATGGTTATGGTTAAAAAACCAAACTGAACCGCAATTCGAACCAAACCGATTAAAAAAATCGATATTTGGTTTGATTTGGTTTTACATTTTGAAAAATCGATACTATTAGGTTTGGTTTTGGTTTTACTAAAAAATAACCAAACCGAACCGATAAATTAGATATATAAATTTAATAATTATTTATATATTATTCATAAATAAAATACAAATATTTTGTTAAATTTTAAGTAACTTAAGTCTTTAACTTTACCATTTTCTCAAGTCCAACACGTAAATTTTTAGCCCATCTATTACAATCATAAGTCCAAGTCCATCAAAATTTATTATTTTAGTCTTTACCTACCATACCTTTCATAAGATAGTTACACCTTCTGTTAATTGAGTCACTTTATTCGTATAATGATAACTTTAGTATTGTTTAATTGCTTAATTGAACCAACAATAGTTTCAGTGGATTGTTCATGTACTTGGTGTTTTTGTCTATCAAGATACGTATGTCCTAAAAAATTTATTACTTTCAAACTGAAAAAATCAGAAAAACTGAACCTAACCGAATCAAATCGATGGTTATTTTTTTCGTTTGGTTTGGTTTTAGAAATTTTAAAAACCGACTAGATTGGTTTGGTTTAACTGATCCAAACCGAACCACGAACCATGTAATTTATGCGATAGAATTAATTTTAATTATTTAACAAATTGTATGATGAAAAAATAAGGAAAAATCTCAAAAAAAGGATATTTAAGATAAATCATTTTCTATGCCACATAGATGTTACATCATGACTTTATTTGTGCTTCAGACAAGATACAATTTTTCACAAAAAAAAAAATTAAAAAAAAAAATATAAATTGTACCAAAGAAAGAAAATCTTACAATGTTAATAAATAAAAGATAGAACTAATATGTTATTAAGCATAAGAACTACAACTATAAATTCTTGTTTGTTATCTTCGAACATGAGAATAAATGCTAAATATTTAGCATGTAATATATCAATGATAAAATTCAGCGTATACTATTCTACTTCAAAAATTGTAATGAAATAACTTGAATTGAAACAAAAATTAAGAAAAATTATCTCAAATCTTAAATCATTTTCTTCCTTGTATATACACTGCTTTTTTGGTTCAAATTTGCTAATGTGAATTCACTATGGTAATTGAAATTAAACAAACAAAAAAGAATTTAAAGGAAGAATAAAGAATTTAAAATAAGAGGAGCTTTTATGCGAAATAGCTTTAGCAAACTATCAACCACTTTTCACGTCACCTTTTGACTCTTCTTCTATTAATTCATTATGAGAAAATAGATAAATAGGTTTCTTGATTTTGGAGAGCGCCTCATCAACATGTCTAATATCAAATTATGACCTTAATTTTCAGAGATCCAAGAAAAATGAAATACTCTGAAAAAATATTGTTGTCTGATCCACTCTACTAACCTCTTATTTAGACGAAATATTGTTCATTTTCAGAGATCCAAAAAAAACTATTGGAAATCGGATTGCACATGAAATTTTTAAACCTGAATCTGGTCTGAACTCATTTGCTTGTATTAATGCTTTATTCAACTTTTTATTTTTATTACTATATATGTTGATAAAATATAACTTAGAATTATCAAATTTTAATTACGTTAAATAAACAATAACAAATTTTAAGAGGAAATTGAAATTTTCAGTAAGTTATACTATAATATGAGATAAATAAGGAAGAAATCTTGCAGTTGTCCTTTATTTTTAAATTGGAAAAGGATTAAATATACCCTGTATTATTGAAAATAATTTAAATATACCTTTCGTTATACTTTCGGTTCAAATATACCTTTCCCGTTATACTTTGGTGTAAATATACCCCTAATTTTAACGGAAGGACACATGTCAACTTATGAATCAAATAACTCACCCCAATTTTAAATACCCAATTCCCTTTAGAAACCCACCCATTTAAATACCCAATTTGAACCAAACCCATTTCATAATCATTTTCTCTACCTAAAACTTCCATTAAAATCAATACTCAACTATGAAAGCTCCAGCACTTAGTTTTGTCACTTATATATTTCTTGCTCGTTGTGATGATAAAATCTATCCACAAGCATGCCTTAATCTTTGTTGCCCTAATTTTCTAATGCTACTAAATTGTTGGTCCATGGACCACTGATGAAAACAAACAACAACTCCAATTAAACATCACAACACATTTAAGTTCAGTTTCTCATGTTGCCCAATATATCTAATCAATATTGACCCACTGCTTGAACGGTTAAGTACATGTTAAATCAAACTTAAAATTTAAATTCTAACTTGCAGCAATTATCAACTATTTCATTTTTTAAGAGATGGAATAACTTCAAAGGCAGGAGGTTCTGTGTTGCAAAACAGATCGCAACTAAGAGAAAATCAATGAAACAGTAACTTAAGGCTAAGAAGAAGAAAGAAAAGAAAAAAACTGAATAAAAGAGAGACTAGATTGTATTGCAATTCCCCCTTTCATAATGCGGTGACAGGTATAGATATAGGCCTTGGCCACGACTCTCCACTCAAGAGTCCTAACACAACCGTACTATCCTAACTGCTGCAAAATAAATAAAACTTTAATGCAATAAATAAAAACTACAACTGGACTAAACTGAAAAATGCCCTTCTTGCGTAACTAACTTCTTCATGAGTTGTTTAGTACCACTGCATCAGCTCATTGTACATCCACTTCACTTTCAACGATATCAAAATTGCAACATTTCTCCCTCCTTAAAAATCTTCCTTGTCCTCAAGGAAGAAAAGTTGGGAACCTAAGCTTCATTTTAGCAAAATCTTCCCAAGTAGCTTGTTCAGATGGCATGTCCTTCCATTGCACTAAGATTTGAGCTACCGCCTTATTACCCATTTTTATCATCCTTCTGGCTAACACCTTATCTGGCTCTACACAATAGGGACTGGCAATGTCTACTAAGGGAGGATGGTTAAGTACTTCAGGGACGGCATAGCAAGGTTTCAACTGAGAAACATGAAAGGTAGGATGTATGGCCATATGCGCAAGTAGGGAATGTTTATAAGCCACATTTCTTATCCTTTGCATCACCTGGTAAGGCCCATAATACTTGGTTGCAAGTTTGTTGAAAGTCTGATTAGACAAAGTAATTTGTCTATAAGGCTGAATCTTGAGGTATACCCAATCTACTTCTTGAAACTGCCTATCACTTCTATGTTTGTTAGGTATGTCTGTCATTGTTTGTTGTACCCTGGCTAAATGAAACCTTAACAACTGAGTTTTAAACTCTCTGTTAATCAAACATCTATCAACTTCTTCATCCACAGCCTCACCAGGTAAGTAAGGCAAGTGTGTAGTGGGTTGTTGTCCATAAAGTGCCTCATATGGAGTGGTTTGTATAGCTGAATGAAAAGTGGTATTGTACTACCACTCGGCCAAAGAGAGATGCATGTTCCAATCCTTCTGACTATCAGTACAGTAGCACCTTAAATAAGTCTCCAACGTTCTGTTGACTACCTCAGTTTTCCCATCAGATTGAGGATGATAAGTTGTTGAAGTACTCAACTCTGCCCCTTGCATAACAAACAGATCCTGCCAGAACCTGCTAATAAAAATAGGGTCCCTGTCACTAACCACATTCTCAGGCATTCCATGCAGTTTGAATACCTAATCCATGAAAGTTTGAGCCACGGTTGACGCAGTGTAGGGATGTGTTAATGCCATGAAATGAGCATATTTGGTTAGCCTATCAACCACCACCAGAATAGTGGTATTTCCCTGAGACTTAGGTAGCCTATCAATAAACTTCATGCTTATACTTGCCCATGTTGTGTAAGGGATCTGCAGTGGTTGCAACAATCCCGGATAAGATGCATGATCACTCTTGCTTCTTTGACATATTGCACATTGTCTGATATAAGATACCACTTCATCCTTAAGGCTCTTCCAATAGAACAACCCTACCAGCTTCCTATACGTATTATCCATTCCAAAGTGTCCCCCGTTGGTGAATCATGCCAGACTTTGATCAGATCCTTCCTTAACTGAGAATCATCCCCTACCATCAACTGTCCATGCTTCCTGAGTTGCTGGTGAATGTAAGAATAGCCTTTATATTCACTCGTGTGACTATGAATCTTGTCAATTAACTCAGATAGGTACCCATCTTTGATCCAACTCTCTTTAATTCTATGAAAAAAAGTAAAGTCTACAGGTGTTATGGCTAGAAGAACACCTCAGTCATAGGCAACCTGGACAAAACATCAATTGTTTTGTTCTCTCATTCCTTCTTGTACTCAATCTCAAAATCATATTGCATGAGTTTAGCCACCCATTTCATTTGGAACCCAGTATGTAGTTTCTGATCCAAAAGGTATTTGAGGGCCCTTTAATCAGTCCTTATGATAAATGGTCTTCCCAGTAAGTATTGTGACCATTTAGTAATAGTCATAACCAAAGCCAACAACTCTTTATCATATACAACCAAGGTCAAATGTTTACCTGATAATCCTTTGCTGATGAAAGCTATTGGATAACCATCTTGCATCAACATAACTCCTACCCCCAAATCACAAGCATCAGTTTCAATAATGAACTGGATAGAACTAACAGGCAATACTAACACCGGCACAGAAGTGAGAGCATTTTTGAGATCCTCAAAAGCCTTAGTAGCTTTGTCAGACCAATGAAATCCTTCCTTCTTAAGTAAGTCTGTTAGGGGCTTACCCGTAGTACCTAATAAATTTCCTATAATATCCAGCCAAGCCAAGAAAACCTCTCAATTCCTTGATGTTCCTAGGGATGGGCCACTGTTGCACAACAGCCATTTTTTAGGACCAGTCTCCACTCCTTCAGCCGAAATGAAATGGCCCAAGTATTCCACCTTATAAGCTCCAAATTTACATTTACCCTTCTTTGCCACTAGGTTATGTTGTCGCAGTAGTTCAAAGGTAATCCTCAAGTGTATCAAATGTTCTTCCAAGCTGCTACTAAATACCAAGATATCATCAAAGAATACCAAAACAAATTTTCTAAGGTGATCTTTGAAAACATGATTCATCAAACTCTGGAAACTAGATGGGGCATTAGTGAGCCCAAATGGCATCACTAAGTATTCATAATGCCCAGAGTGAGTCCTGAATAATGTTTAGTGAATGTCCTCACGGGCCATTCTAATCTGGTGGTATCCAGACCTTAGATCTATCTTGGAATATATCTTGGACCCTCCTAGTTCTTCCAATAGTTCCTCAATTATAGGAATTGGAAATTTGACCTTTATAGTAGCTTTATTCAATGCTCTAAAATCCACACATAGCCTCCATGAACCATCTTTCTTCCCTACCAACACCACTGGGGAAGCATAAGGACTATAGCTTGGTTGAATAATGCCTTGATCCAATAATTCTTGCACAAGTTTCTCAATGACATCCTTCTGCATAGATGAATATATGTAGGGTCTGAGGTTGACTGGATTGCTATTGTTCTCTAAAGGAATTCTATGGTCAAATGACCCCCTGGTGGGTGGTAACCCTTTTGGTTGTGCAAACACGATATCATACTCCTTAGTCAGTGCCAAAATCTCAGGAATTTCCTTCTCATTATCAATCATTTCATTGGTCTTTGACATGACTTTGATCATGAATAATTGAGTTCCATGATCAGCCATCTTGCCCAAGTTTTTAGCCTCTACCGTCTTAATGTTATCCCTGATTCCTAACAAGATACACTCATTTTTGTGGTATTGGAATCTCATGGTCAGTGACTGGAAGTTCATGAAGAGATCGCCTAGGGGTTTAAGCCATTGGACCCCTAAAATGATTTCACAAGACCCTAAAGGAATGAGGAGGAGTTATCCTCAAAAGAAGCACCTCCCATAAGCCAACTGAATCATTTACATGCTTCCACAGTCTGTCTAATGCCTCTATCAGCTACATTAATCAATTTTGGATTAACAGTTTGAACTCCAAGACCCCACTTCTTTACTAACTCCTCCTCCATGAAATTGTTTGTGCTACCTGGATCAATAAGGATGTTGAGTGGCCCTTGATCACAATAGCATGTGACCCTTAGCGTTTGGTAGTCAGGCACACCCTGAACGGCTTGTAAGAAATTTAACAGACTACTTTTTCCTCTTCTTGCTCCATAGAATGTTCTGTCTCTAGTGGTTCATCCTCTACGATCACCTTATGTTCCTCATCCACTTCCAACAAATAGAGTTTGTTGGATGTAGCACATTTATGGCCAGGAACAAACTTTTCATCACTGAAAAAACATAGACCCTTCTGTCTCTTTTCACTCAATTTAGGCAGTGTTAATCGTCTGCTCCTTTTTCTATTGAAATTTGCCACGGGCTCTTTCCTAATCCCGGTATTTTTAGTAAAAACGGGGTTGTAACCACCCTTCTGGAAAGAACCACCCCCACTTGACATGATGTTTTTAGTCAACCTCATTTGAGCGTGCAACTGTGACTCTGTGTTCCTAGCCAACTGGTAAGCTATGGTTTTTCACAGTAAATCTAATTTCTAGTTTTAAACTTGTAATGAACCCACTGATAGCATGTTTAGGCAAGATAGTTAGCCGAGTCATAATCCTATCAAACTCCTTCTGATAGTCCTTTATAGACCCATGTTGTTTTACCAACTTAAACTCAGACATTGGGTCTTCATAATCACCCCCAAATCTATCCATCAAGGCATACACATACTCATCCCAAGTTGGAAAAGGTAAGTGAAACCTGCTCTTAAGGTAAGACAGATGTCATTTTATGGTTGTGTCATTAAAGTGTAAGGCGGCTACTCTAACCTTTTGACTCACTGGAGTATCATTGTACGAGAAGAATTGATTTGCCTTATATAACCATGTTCTAATATTTGTACCATCAAATAGAGGGAAATCTACCTTTGTAAGGCGAGTCATGGATCCATTATTGTGAGTCAGAAGAGATTGGTTGGTAGTAGCATTGAACCCTCCCCCTCATTGGCTTGTGGCTGGAAGTTGGCCTGGATGAGCAAAGAATTGTTGACCCCTGCTATAACCTTGTTGCTGATGGTGTTGTTCTCCTACTGGTGTTTGGTACTGCTGATACTGTGAAGTACCGTACTGGTAGCCTCCTGGAGATAGAAATCCTGGTGGATTTCCTGCAGAAACAGAAGTAGTCCAAACCATGGGGTTACCAGATGGGGTGTAAGTCTCACTTGGTCCTTCACTGATGTTGGTTCCTTTACCACGATTTGCCTTCTGTATGGCGGTTAGAGACTCCCGCAGGCCAGCAATGGCCTTTTCATGTTGCTCTTCACTCTGATTCTGTCTAACTGTAAAGTTAGCCAATTCCAATGTCATGCGATCGAACATATCCTTAATCTCCTTCATATCGTTAGCCATGGTTCCCACAGATCTCAAGACAGTGCTCTGATACCAAATGTTGCAAAACAAATTTGCAACTAAGAGAAAATCAATGAAACAATAACTTAAGGCTAAGAAGAAGAAAGAAAAGAAAAAAGCTGAATAAAAGAGAAACTAGATTGTATTGCAATTCCTCCTTTCATAATGCGGTGACAGGTACAGCTATAAGCCTTGTCCACGACTCTCCACTCAGGAGTTCTAACACAACCGTACTATCCTAACTGCTGCAAAATAAATAAACTTAAATGCAATAAATAAAAACTACAACTGGACTAAACTGTAAAATGCCCTTCTTGCGTAACTAACTTCTTCATGAGTTGTTAAGTACCACTGCATCAGCTCAGTGTACATCCACTTCACTATCAGCGATATCAAAATTGCAACATTTTGCAAGAAATTTTTTTGGTGAAAAAATAGCACGCCACATTGTGGTCTTGAAGTTTTCGTAGTGATTAAGTGCTGATTTTAATGAAAATCTCAAGTGGAGAAGATGACTATGAAAACGTGTTGGGAATAGGTTAAATGGGTGGGTTTCTAAAGGGAATTAGGTATTTAAAATTGGGAGTGAGTTATTTGATTCATAAGTTGACAATCGTCCTTCCGTTAAAATTAGGGGTATATTTGTACCAAAGTATAACGGGAGGGGAATAATTGAACCGAAAGTATAACGTATGATATATTTAAACTATTTTCAATAATACAGGGCTATATTTGACCCTTTTCCCTTTTTTAAACTATAGAATCAATGCGACCTAAAAAGCGGATGACACTGTCACGACCCAAAAATAGATGTGATGGCACTTGTCTTAACCCACCAAGACAAGTCAGCCTAAAACTCAACCATTATAATAAAATGCAGAAATTTTTATAGTAAGCTCAAAAATACCCCCAAAATCTAGTTGTCACGTGTACAAGCCTCTAAAGTATTACAATTGAATCAAAAGAAAAATACAAGTCTCATATGACATTGTTTCTAGAGTAGAACAAGATCATAAACATGAGTAAGAAGGTCTGTAGAGTTGACAAACAGCTACCTCACAAATCTCCAAGAAGCCTTGGAAAGAAGATAATATATCACAAAGGTCCGGGCTAGTAACCTACAAAAAAATAGTAGTAGCAAGGGGTGAGTACCAAACAACGCGGTACTCAGCAAGTAAACCTCTAAACACAAGCTAAGGGGATAGAATACGGGTACTCCTTACACCCCAACCGAACCTCCACAGCTACAACTTGCATAAAACCAGCCCAATCTAACAGTTCATAATTCACATAGCACACAACTCAACAACAACACTCTAACAATTACATATCCTCAACAACAAGCTCAATATTCACCAATCAAAGTTCCACAGAAAGACACTCACAAGATCAGCAAAACACAATATCAAGTTCACTAATGATAAATATGTGCAATGCAATGGGATGCAATGTCAAGTATAGTGATGCATGTCTGACCTAGTGATACACACCCACTGTCTCTCAGTCCGGGACCCATGGGGGACACATCTGTCCATGCATCCATCGCGGCGCGCGACACGACCCTCGATAATAGTAACCATCACGGCGCGCGATACGTCCTTCAAAATATAGTATCCATCGCGGTGCGCGATACGTTCCTCGAAATGGTACATCCTCTTATCACATAACACTTCTCACAACCATGTCTCAGAACCAATTCACATGACATGTTCACACAAATAATGAGGAGATGACAATTTTCATAACAATACACAATTCACAACAATACAACTGTGATACAATATCAACAATGATTCAACAAGCCTTTGAACTCAGTCTTAAACATCACACATCAACAATTAAACACATTGCCTTTTATTACCCCTTTTTCATCATTAGAAAATAATCAATATGTACAAGTCAACCCATCATCAAGTCTCATTACCCCCAAACACATATCACAAAGAAATACACGAATTCCATACACTTAACAAGGGTTTAGAAATCCACTTGCCTCAAATAGTCGAACAATCACTCTGAGACTTGAGCCTTCCCTTTTCGTTGGACTTCCAGCTCAAAGCAATCTATTCATATTAAAATCACAATAAGATTTCGAACTAACAACACTCATATTTCTAGCCTAGACCCAAAAACTGACTCAATTTATAATCAAGTTTCTAATCTTGGTGCCAATTAACATGTCCACTCTCATGTTTTTTTTTTCAAATTTAAAGCCTAGGGTTAAGTCCTAACTCCTCCGATACCATAATCTAATGGTATTCATATAATATAATATATCTATTATTCAATTATGTATATTAATATGTAAACTTGAATCATAAGATGGTGACCAAATTTAGAGACGTAATCAGCATCCTTATCTATTGATAACTTTACAAAAATCTAAACCCCATCATTAATTTATTTAATTTATCACAATGTATTCAAAATGGCAATCATTGGCCAGCATCACATGAAGAATGGTCACTTACATTCCTTTGTTCTTAAAAATTTTCAACACGACAATACATGACCGAAACCTTTAACTAATCCACAACTCCAACAACCAACATGCTACAGTGCATCAGTGTGCACTCCAATTTCTTCATCCAACATTATTTAATATATAAAATGGGTACAGATTGAGATAATTGATATTTAATGGCTTCCCCACAACCCCAAAACCAATTAACATACTACAATTCGGTCAACTATATATACATATCTAGTATATATTTGTACAAGGATAGAAAATTAATTTGATAGATTTTGTTCTTACCTAATACTCGTTGTTTCCCTTGTTGAGGTCGCATAAGTTCTTCACGAACTACTCAGTTTTTGCTTTCGTCCGCACAGGTAAGTTTCTACTTCTCTTTATCTCTTTCTCAAATTGTGGCTAATATGTTAAACCCTACTAACTTATTTTATCATGGGTCAAATAGTATAGGATATTAAATTATGACATTGACCCATTAACCACCAACTAAATAAATAATTTATTTAATATATACCCATCAATTAAATAACCGCAGTTATTGAATAATTTAAAATTTTCAAATCAACTTTACCGACTAATCAAATTTTACTCGGGGCAAATATCAAGAGGGGTAAAATGCTAATTTTATGAAAAATCCCAAAAACAACCTTCCGGGTCATTACATTATCCACCACTAAAATCCATGTTCGTCCCCGAACATAAAGAAAAAGATTTAAATACTAGGGGATACCAAGAGTCTAAGGTATGACTTTCGGAGTCGTGTTTCTCTCTCCAAGTGAGTTCCTCCTTGAGACCATTCTATCAAGATCTACTACTAATAACTGAACTTTCGAATCAAACTTTGACAAATCTACAATGTAGGAGTGATCACCAAGACACAAACTAACTCATGAATCCAATCTGAACCGAAACACACTGAAGTATAACAGAATCATCAACATGAATCTTTTCTTACATAACCACGAGAAAATTTTGAACCAATATTATCTACAACCAAAAGTGAACTACAACCAACCACCAAACACTCATAATGCACAAACCATCACAGATCTTATCAAGATTTCCTTTTCACAACACAATCTTTTCACGAGCCTAAGTTATAAACACCTAATATTTAGATATTGGGTACTCATCAACGTAGAATCAAACTTATCTAACCCAAAGAAGAAAATGATCAAGTAACCACACAGCGAGTGATACACCCAAGCATACAGAACCTCTAGCAACACTTGTCAGAGCACTTAGATCAATAGTTGTGATTGTAGACAAACCTTAAGAACAACAAAATTAGACCCAATGGTCCCCACATTCAATCACACATAGCCAAAGCGTGATACCGATGATGAGATATATCTTAAGTCTGGCGGACAATTGTAAAATTTCATGATAGCTTTCCAATAAATTTTCATAAGAAAAGTTGTGCTTGTAAAACCACTGGAATACTTCAACTACTTTAAGAAAACGCCATATATGTCATAACAAAAACGAGCAAGTCTTTCCAAGCTTCCTATCCTACCAAGAGGACATCGCAGGATCGTTACATCTGATCCACCACTAGGGATCTACCCATAAAAGTGAAAACATGTGTGGACATAGATAACTAATCACGTTCCAAATCATATCCAAAATGAAGTAGATGGTCACATAAGAATATACAGAACCAAGATCGAATAATACTAGATACTCCTTCCATAGTGCTCATATGAATAAAATTCCATTCATCTGACTCCATCGCTTGATATTTAGCCACCCTTAATCAACCAGTCTGATCCCCATTACAATATTACAAATAGTAGATTCATCAAAGCCCACATACTTCTCACAGTACTCCATTGAAGCTGACACTCTTAATACCAACAAACATCATTGCAACACCAGCCATTTACCTTACTCTCAAACTGTCACTAGTATCAAAGTCTTCTTAGCAAACACATTGTAGCCTCTAAAAATTTCAAAATATGGCTCCCTCTATCTTTCTATTTAAGCATTCTTGAGAAATATAAGTCATACCAAGACTGATAGCACTAATTTCAAATCTAGAAATACTTTCCCATCAAGGTAGAATAATTGAATCACACTTAATGTCAACTTCACGCGAACTTTCACATACCATTTTTCAACTACCATTCATACCATCATGTACCTCATGCCAAAACTTAAAGAAATCCTTGGTCAATCCAATAATTTTGTATACTACAAGCCCATAACCTCTACTCACCATCAAATGCCTATGTAACACATCATAACAGTCTATATTGTCCCATGAACAAGGTAGTATCAATCCCCTCAAAATTCTCATTAACCATGTAGAACTGTAGGTCCACACCATGTGGTGCATCCCTAATTCACCTACCATAATTCGAACAATTCAAACCAACACAAAAAATACAACATCTTTCACACATCATTGCTTGTAACCCAAACCAAAACTCATTCTTTATAAAAGTTGATGATAAAACCCTAGTAAGTCTATACTGAACCAAATCACATCCATAGTCATATTAGAACTTATATATGAAAATCCATACATCCTTTAATTTCGAACCAAGAGTCTATACAAGAGGTCTTATTCCTTCACTTCTCTTAAATTCTTCCCATGACACAAATTTTAAATACCTTGAACTCTTCAATACACAAATTTCGCAATCTATTGTTAAAGTAAATACATCAACTTTTTTAATTGTTTAGAGATTATGCTCAATCATGAGCTACACCACATTTTGGGTACAATTTTTACTTGGTAACTCATGAGATTAGTTTGAGTTTTTCACATTGTAATGAATTGAACTTACAATTAGCTTCTCCTTTATTAATCAAGTGTTAGAGTCTCTACTTGCTAAGATGGTTGTAATTTGTGCTAAATTTTTAACTTTTATGGAAATTTGATATTTATTCCAGCTATGGAAGCTGATAAGTGGGCAAGTTTTTCAAATGGAACTAGTGATTCTGAAAGCTACAGAGAGGATCCTGACGATGATAACCATTGTTGTGCATATGCATCCACTGATATACCCAAGTTGCAGTTCAGGTTCCATCTCATGATATAGATATATTATTAAAAATAATTTTGAAAAACATATAGGAATGTGAATAGGCGGTAATCTTTTTCTTCAGGAAGGGTGGTGTAACATCCGGCGATTTGAAATAACTATGAAGAGGCTTAGAATTGGAAATAGTCATTTTTGGAAAGATATAAAAAAAAATCTGGAAATTTGGCTAAGTAAGGAAAAAGTGAGTTTTTGGCCAACTTTGAGCAGTCATAACTCCTAGTTCAGAATGAACTAGGAGTAGTGCTAGTTATGTTTGTGAAGCTCGTGCAATGATATTTCCAAATCCACCGAGTTTGCTCGATTCTGAGTTCGTACGAATGAGTTATGCCCTTTGGAAGTTGGGCAATTGGCAGGGAAATCCGTCCGGAAATTTTAAGGGCATTTTGGTCTTTTCCCTAACTAATTCCTTTGGTTATATTGTTGTGTTAGACTGATTTTTAGATCAGTTTGTCCCATTTTAAAAGAGTGAGAGTTGAGGGTTTTTGAGTGAAGAAGAGAAGAAGAGGAGAAAGAGAAGATCAAGCAAATTTCCGTCGTGGATATCGTCGGGGGTGATCCCTACTAGGTATGTGAGTTCATAGTGTGGGTTAGTTCTTTCCCCCACACGCCACATTCATTTTATTATTGAGAAAACATTGGTTGTGTTGTTGAAGTGTGGGTTGTGTTGTTGATGTTGTTGTTTGTGTTGTTGAAGTCCCTTATTGATTTGGGCATATTTCCGTATGTGTTTTGAGTTGAAAATCTATTGTATGTTGAGGGATTTATGATTCTAACTGTTTGGGGCTGGAACCATTGAAATGTAGAAGGTTTAGGGCTGGAGAAAAGATGGAGAAAAATCGAGTTTTCTGGGGACAGGGGTGGCGCGTCGCGCCTGCCAGCGCCCCCCAAAAGGGGTTCTGAACTTTCCCCCTTGGGGCGGCGCGCCTAGCAGAGCGCCAGCAGGCCCCCTCTGAATTTCGAGGGTTGGCGCTCCGCGCCTTGCAGAGCGCCAAGGACGCCAAGTTTCCCCTTTCTTTTCATACTTTCTCATGCATGTTCCTTGGTATTGTACCTATGTTTCCTAGTTGTTTCCAATACTCCAAGGTACTTCTAAAAGTCAAGAACTCATCCAAAAACGTGTGATCATATACCTTGAATCCACAATCCAATTCAAGACGAGTTAGTATCAAGTCAAAGTGAAGTTAGGGTCAAGTCAAGTAAAGTTAAGAAGTAAGTCCAAGCAAGTCTAAAGCTTTTCAAGAGTCGTATTGAACGTTTTAACTTCATTTCAAGACTCAAGTTTCAAGTCAAGTAAAGGGTATAGAGTTTCAAGTCAAGCAAAGAGTATAGAGTTTCAAGCTAAGTAAAGAGTCTCAAGTTCCAAGTCAAGTGAGGAGTATCGAGTTTCAAGTTAAGTCAAGAGCATAAAGTCGAGTCCATTTCTCAAAAGTTATTAGGGAACTATGTATTTCCCAAAGAATTTTCTAAATGTTTTTACATTTGAGTAAGAAAGGAACATCGATTCCAAGAGAGCCTTTGGGCTAGATTTTGAGCAATTATCTCAAACTAAAGAAAGATGTGTTTAAAACACTTATGAGCTAAAGTAGATTTTTGGGAGTAGTCTTGAGCACCGAATTGGGGACGCGAGTTCATATTAACTCAACTCTCCATAAGAACCATGCGCCAACATGGGAGTTAACGGGTCATACTTTTTAGATGAATCTGTAAAGTTAAGCTAGTGGATCCACTTAGTAAAGTTAGCTTCCTATAACACGGCAAGGGAGAGGATGGTCCTCGGGCAACGTGAGGTAAAATGTCGTATCACCACTTAGTTTCATAGTGGTGGTTTGTCGGTTAGAGAAACTCCCACAGTAGAAATTGCATGGTTCCTCGAGGAGTTCTGCTTAGTATGGATAGGGGTATGGGACTTCATTCATGCATTGCACAAGTAGACTTTGAGAGGAAGCATGGTATTTTCATGATATTATAAATATGATTTTTACGTCAGGTTTTAATAGTTTTACAAGCTTTATATATTGCATGTGTCTTATTGCTTTATATATTGAGTTCGGGTATTCATGAGTCGAACAGAGCCAAGGTAAGTGTTCTTTTGTACTCCTTTCAAGCTTAAGTTGTGGTTTAGATTCCCAGCTCGCATTACTCGTACATTCCATGTACTGATGCTAGTTGGCCTGCATCTTATTATGATGTAGACACAGGTACCCAGGATTAGCATTCGGCACATCGTTGATCCAGTTGAGCACTCCAGAGTCAGTGGTGAGCCTCCTTGCTTTTCGGAGGACTCGGATATTGTGTGTTCCTAGTTTTGTTTTATTAGGATGTTGCGGGGTCTATCCCAACATCCATCTCAGTATTTTAGAGGCTTCATAGACAGTCAGTCAGTTAGTTTTGAGTTTCTCATCTATGTATATATATATGTATATATTCTATTTTGAGACTCGAGTTGCCTCTTTGGGCCAGAGTTTATCTGTTAAGTTGTTTTATAACATTGCATTGCATAGAGTTATTCTGTTGAGTTAGGTTTCCGCTGGGTTAAGAAAGCCAGGCCAAGGGTTCGCTTGGGGCCAGCAATGGTCTCCGGGTGCCGGTCCCGCCCAGGGTGTAGGCTCGGGGCGTGACAGGTGGATTGTGGACAACTACTGGGATAGTTCGTAATGGCAAGATATATTGCTTCATCAAAGAGATTTTGTAGGTGATGAAAATTCTCTTTTGGTTATCTCCTTTAGTTGAAGAGTTAAATACTACTGACTTTGAGTACATGCATAATTTGAGAATAAGCCATGAGAAAATAAGAATTGGGTTATTTTCAGCATATCTGGTCAGAAGTCAAATTTTAGATCTGTTTGGCCAAGAAAAAATGAAAATACTTTTTCTTGAGAATCTTAACAAGACCTCGAAAGAGGTATTATTTCTCTTGTTTTTCTGGTTGCTAAAGGTGAACATTGTATAGTTCAGTTTATAAATTGACATACTTTTCTGGTGAGTTTTTTCTCATCGATGATTCTGAGGGTTGATTTTGGTATAGATTTGTGATACTCCTAGTGATAGTATCGTTACCCCTCTGAGGGTTATGCTTGGGGACTTTGGTTGCATACTTGTCTACTGCTTCGACACGTTTAAAATTAGTCTAGTTAGAGAAGCAGTATAAAACCAAATGGATAAATTATATGAAGAGATAGATAACAAGTATTTAAAAGTAAGTTTTTCCATCTGACAAATCTATTTGTATTAGGAATTGATGTGAAAAATTTATGTATCATTTGAGATTTATCTTCTGCAATTTCCAGTATTTAAAGAATTATACTGATTTTTTCATGTAGATATCTTGTCGAAATTGGGGCTCTACATCTCCTCAGTAAAGATGACACGCCTCTTTCTCTGGAACATGTATACAACAAGGTTGCAGAAGGAAAAAGTGGATGTTCCTTGGAATATTATGAAGCATATAAGCACTTGAAATCTCTTGGGTATATAGTTGGGCGTCATGGGATTCCTTGGTCAGTAAGAAGGTCAAAAGCAAATTGTGTTGTTAACCAAGACATGCCGGAGCCTGCTCAAAGTGGAGATGAAGAATCAAGAAACAGCATTCTCATCTCTGAAATGATTAATAATATGCAGATTGGTGGATTGAGACTGGCCTTTGACATTTACCCTCCTAATAGCAGATTCAGAAAGTCTGCTCCTGGTGATCCCTGTTTTGTACTTTGTCTTGGTAGGTACGATACCCTTGTTAATGCGTTCATTATATTAAGGTGCCTACTAAAATTTTCTGAATCACCTCCTAGTATTATTTAGCTGATCATAGGAACTTGAAATAACTAGCTAAGCAATTCTATGGGTGAACATTGCTGAATGTTTAAGAGTAAGATGTATTTTCTTGTGCAGTGAGTATCCACCCTCCAAAGAAGAAATTGAAGATCTTGAGAGACATTCTCATGGTATTCCGTTGAAATTCTGTCTTGTTGAGCATGGACGTTTGAGCTTTTTCTCATTCAACAAAGTTGAGCTCCCTATCCTTCCATGATCCTTTCGAGCAACAGATACAAATCTTGGCATGCCCTGTGAAGAGCTATGGTACAATTATGAAATTTTAGTTTGTGGATTGATGTTTAATCGTTGTGTAATCACAACACATTATTAATGAAACAACAGATAACAAGTCTCATCTTCTTTGCCTTCAGTGCTAACGTACGTGTTACAATGGTGAAATTTACTCTTTGCCAGAGCCCCAGAAACACTTTTATCCCTTGGCTGCTGGACTGCTCTATCATTTTTAGCTCCTTTGCATCAGCCTGTTCACAACTTTATCAGCTTTCCATCCACTTTGTCAACTTCTAAAACTTATATTGTTTGTGAAGTTCCAATTGATTGGTGTTTACATGGAGAAATTTTTTACAGTGGGACGTTAGTTGTGTGAGACACATTTGAATTTTTTACTCTCTTAAAATATTTTGTTTCAACTTCTTTCCACGAAAGGCGTCTTTATGTAGGGTATAGTTATGCAGGTATCTAGTGAAATAATCAGGATACATGCAAACTGATTAGTCGTCACCATCATTAGGAAATGAACGGGTCATAGATGTGTAGGGCCAAAACCAGATAGATTGGTGTACAACTATAATCCACATATGAATCTAAGATGAGACCTCTAATTTAACCAAGTCCATGATCATTAATTGGTGATGGCTACTAACATGGGTTGTGGTGAAGTGGTGGAATTGTTCCACCCTTAATTCCGAGTCTTAAGCATGGAGAAAATCTTGTTGAGAGTGTCACTCGGATCCTGCAGTGTGCGATCCGAATTTAGTCAAGGCTTCGATGCGGACTTCAAACACTGGATGGAGAAAATAAATTGGTGATGGCCATGGTATGAAAAGGCAATCAATATAGTTGTAGTCTTCATTAGCTGCACAAACATGAATTGACAGGTAACTTTTTTTTCAAACAGTTTGAAAGTGAAGTTTGTATTGTAGTTATTTTTTCTTTCTTTTTGGTGTATTGTAGTTCTTGAATTTGAGTAAATATCAATGTTTAAAATTAAAATGACATTATTTTTTTATGAATCCACCTTGAGATTCCAAGTTCAAACTCCATGCGCTAATTTTTTATTTTTCGAACCCCCTTTGTAAAAATCTTGAATCCGCTGTAATAGCTGAGTATTGGTGGAATACCTTCACTTGCAATTTTAGCATATACACGGTCCTTAAAACTATGTAATTTGTTAGTTAACAATATTTATTACTACGTGTCATTTGCTTTTTAAGTCGCATTGATTCTATAATTTAAAAAGGGAAAAGGGTCAAATATATCCCTATATTATTGGAAATAGTTTAAATATATCCTATGTTATACTTTCGGTTTAATTATACCCCTCCCGTTATACTTTGGTACAAATATACCCCTAATTTTTAACGGAAGGATACTTGTCAACTTATGAATCAAACAACTTAACAACTTTCTAAGTCTAACTAGTTTTGACTTATTTATTTTAACTTATTTTAACAACTTTTTAACTTTAACTAGTTAAGTTTAGACTTAATTCCAACAACTAAACCACATTATTTATTTGAACTTATTTAAACAACTTAAAAACTTTTTCAATTGAACTAGTTTAGTTTTGACTTAATTCCAACAACAAAATTCACCAACTAAACCACATTATTTATTTTAACTTATTTAAACAACTTAATAACTTTTTAACTTTAACTAGTTTAGTTTAGACTTAATTCTAAAAACTAAATCCAACAACTAAATCCACCAACTAAATCACATTATTTATTTTAACTTACTTAAACAACTGAACAACTTTAACTAGTTTAGTTTAGACTTAATTCCAAAAACTAAATCCACCAACTAAACCACATTATTTATTTTAACTTATTTAAACAACTTAACAACTTTTTAACGTGAACTAGTTTAGTTTTGACTTAATACAACACTAAATCCACCAACTAAACCACATTAATTAATTTAACTTATTTAAACAACTTAATAACTTTTTAACTTTAACTAGTTTAGTTTAGACTTAATTACAAAAACTAAATCCACCAACTAAACCACATTAATTAATTTAACTTATTTAAACAACTTAACAACTTTTTAACTTGAACTAGTTTAGTTTTGACTTAATACAACACTAAATCCACCAACTAATATTTTTCTTCTAAATTTAAAGCTAAGTGTCAACACTAGATGGA
>NW_006239144.1:1082827-1093294 GCF_000226075.1 Solanum tuberosum | reverse complement strand
TTTGAGAGGTGGTGCAACTCTTGCATATAAGAAACCAAGACCAAAAAAAGCAAAGACAACTGGTTATGGTCTCTTATTTGGATCAGGTGGCAGTGTAACTGTGAGGGTATGTATTTTATCATTTAGACACAATAAATTGCTTTAATTGAAATTAGTTCATCTTTAAGTTAAGATTTTTGTTGTTCTCTCAGTCTGGAAATACTGATAGGGTATTACATAGTGCTACATTGTCAAGTTCAACTCCTACCAATATTGATCTAGGTTACAAACCCAATGGACTAAGGTGGAAGGGAAGAGCTGCAATTACTCAAAGGCAGCTACGGGAAGAGAGTTACAGAAGCACTCAAGGCACACCAAGCACTCAAGGCACTCAAGGCACACATTAGATTTCACTTGGTTTAGCTTAATGACTTGATCCCAACTAACTTTATTTTGATTAATGACTTGATCCCAATTGTTTTGGTTATGCTATTAGGAAGACTTTGTTTTTGTATATGAATGGCGCCTACATGAATTTGTGTTATGTTGCTATTAGGAAGACTTTGTTTTTCTGTATGAATTTGTGTTTGAATGAAGTTGCTATTTAGATTTCTAAAGCAAATGCAGTCCATTTCATTATCAAATAACACCTAGTACAAATTAATATATCTTAAAAATAACGGCTACAAACCAAATAACAACAATCACAATAACAGTGATATCAATACTAGTGTTTGATCCTTGTCTTCCTTGCCTTCCTTGTCTTCTATGTCTTCCTTGTCTTCCTTGTCTTCCTTGCCTTGAACTCGTTGATGGATTCTTAGTGTTGTATTGTTCTTGGCATGTTGAATCATTTGCATTAGCCCATTAATTAAATTAAGTTTATAAAAATGCCTATATGAAATTTTAGTACTTTTGAATTTTTTATTATGTTGCTAAATTTATTTCATTATATTAGATATTCAGATTTTATGCATTAAGAATTAAGCTACATGATATTATCTATTGCATGGTTTCGTTATACATTAACGTTCTCCTCTTTATTTAATTCTTTTTCTACAACGATATTTTTACCAACTTTTCATTTATAGTTCAAATAAATAATAATGTTATTATTAAATTTCGAATTTAAATTAATTACATATAAAAGTTTGATTTTTATCTTTAAAACGAAAATATTAACATGAAAATTTGAATTTTATTTTAAATATGTTTCTTGAATATTTTTTCAATTAATTATTTTTATTTTTGTCGTTATTTAGTAAGATTTCAATCACATGATCTTATTCATATAGTATTTATTTTTTTAGTATTTCAGAATACTTTCTTATCTCAAATTTAAATATTTATTCGTTTACATTGAAATTATTTTATTTATATATTTTTCATTTTCTTGTTCATGTCTATCGTTATTGTGTTAACCTTATGCCATATATTTTTAAAAATATACATTTTTTCACTTATATCCTTCTATAACTCATATTTTAATATTACGTATATAAATATGTAGTTTCTTACTTTGAAAATACTATTTGTTTTTTATTATGCTTTTACTTCCTTAGTAAAAATCTTTTCATTGTTTAAATTCAACAAATGTAATTTCATTTACTATATGAAATATAATATCATCCAAATTAGAGAGAGAATGAAGCATATGTTGTCAAAATTTAATAACTTTTTATCATGGTTTTTTGAAGTTTGAACCCCTTGTTTACTTAAAGTTGTTGTGACTCATAAATAAATGATTATTCAATTTATTTATTTTTTTAACAAAATTATCAATATTCTGAGTATATTATTTTTGCATTATATGCAATGAGATATGTAAATGTTTTTGTACTTTTTTCGATTAAAGTATACAAAAGGAATTTTAGATAATAATCTTAGAATTTCTACAATTATATAACTAAATATATCCATGATGAAATATGTGAGCTTTTTTCTTAAAACTATGTCCACGACAGTTTTTACGTCTCATATTATATATAACAAAAAATATTGATTAATACATATTTTTCATAAGCGTGAAATTTTAAAATTTATTTTTATTCTCTATTTTATTGGATAGAGCTCTTCCATTGTCTAAGTTTGTTAACAATAATGTTTCTCTATTTTATTGGATAGAATTCTTCCATTGTCTAAGTTTGTTAACAATAATGTTTAGCATTTAATTATTTGCTCTATTTATGCCCTTTTTTTATCAAACAAAAAATATAACCCCATGATATTTTCTCTAACTGTTTTTGACAATAAGTGTTTAGTATGTGATTACACATGTAACCTTTGAATTTGTCTTAATTAGTGGAACCGTTTCACAAAGTTATTTTTTATTAAAAATATTTTATTTAATTTCAAATTACCTAAATATGAAGTTTTTTTTTGACAAATAAATAAACAAAAGAATAAAAATAAACTTCTATTGAAGAAATGATATAAAAATTATGTATCAAACGCTTTTCAAACATCTATGGTCAATATAATTCTAGTTAGTAGCACATTAGAATTTTCTGAATGAATGACAAAATTAAAAATTTACATATTTCTTCTTGTTTTATGACTCCAACATCATTATAAGCAAGAATGAATGGTTGAATATAAGTATTTTCTTCTTCAGATGATTTAATTAAATACTAATTAAGAACTTTTAAGGTTAATAGAATTTCATACCTTTCAATGCACTTAAATTACTAACGACATGAGTTGATTTTAAATGAAAAAATATTCTTCATAATAATTCTATTAGCAATCCTCGCAATTTAAATTTTATTTATAATTTAAAAGATATAACAAAAAAAAAAACAAAGACTCAAATTTTGAGTTTTACCTGATTGGTGGAGAATTCTTCAGTGGTGAAGTCCTAGAAGTACTTCACCCCTAAAGAAATCAAAATTATAATTTTATTACGTGGGTACAAAAATACATATACAATAAAAAAAGGGATGAATCAATTGAAAATACATTTTAAATTCATTTTGTAATAACACAAATATAAAACAGAGAACAAACGTATGATTTTCAATTTTTTTTTTGTATTAACATAATCATTCTTCTTCTTCTTGGGGGGGGGGGGGGGGGGGGGGGGGGGGGGGGGAAGATCTTCATTTTTTACTTCACTTTTTTTTTCTTCTGTAAATCGAAGACTTTTAAATTTTTATAGAGAATCAATATGGATAATGATACGGAAATAGAGAATCAAAGAGAGTAAAATCAATTATTGAGAGATTGGGAAAAAAGATTAGTGGGTGGCAGTTTTAAGACTTTTGAATTGGCAGTTTTTTTTAAAAACTTTTTGACAGTTTTTTTTAAATTTTTTTTTTAAAAATAAACTACACGACACGTACCCCATTACCCCATTAATATACTCACAAATATATGGGATAAAAATAAATATTCTAATTAGAATAAATATAAGAGTCCAATAAAACTTAACATTACCCATCTAATCAGTTATTTATAAAAGAATAAAAAAAATAAAGAAGAGTTATATTATTTATGGTAACTTTTTAATCTTAAAAATAATCCGTTCAAAATATTTAAAAAATTTAAAATTTAAATTTAAAATTACTAACTAATGCAAATATCTAACCAGTTATTTCTAAATGAATAAAAAGAATAAAGAAGAGTTATATTATCTATGGTAACTTTTTAATTTTTAAAAATAATCAGTTCAAAATATATTCATTTTAAAAAATTTTAAATTTAAAATTTAAAATTACTAACTAATCAAATTTAAATATTTTCAAATTTAAAATTTAAAATTTAATTTTTAAAACAAAAAAATGGAGAATTTTTGTGATGTTGACATGTGTCATTTTTTCTTCTCCTTTTATATATAGATAGATGGTAACTTTTTAATTTTTAAAAATAATCAGTTCAAAATATATTGATTTTTAAAAAATTTAAAATTTAAATTTAAAATTACTAACTAATCAAATTTAAATATTTTCAAATTTAAAATTTAAAATTTAATTTTTAAAACTAAAAAATGGAGAATTTTTGTGGTGTTGACATGTGTCATTTTTTCTTCTCCTTCTATATATAGATAGATGGTAACTTTTTAATTTTTTAAAATAATCAGTTCAAAATATATTGATTTTAAAAAAATTTAAAATTTAAATTTAAAATTACTAACTAATCAAATTTAAATATTTTCAATTAAATTAAATTATTTTAAACTAAAAAATGGAGAATTTTTTGTGGTGTTGACATGTGTCATTTTTTCTTCTCCTTTTATATATAGATAGATAATTTTTTATTTTTTTTTCAAATATAACAAAGCTAAATTGTTTTATTAAATATTTAACAGAAACTAAAAATGTCAACTTTGAAGAAAATTAAAGAAAGCAAAATTATGGAGTATATATTGAAGGGAATATCGTTTTTGAGAACACATTCATGCACAATTTGTCATTTGACTTATGGATTCTATAAATGTATAGAGACAAATGAAAAATAAAAAAATCACTAAAAACTTGTTCTATTGAGTAATTATGAACAAGATGTTAAGAAATGTTAGTTTAGTTCTTAATTATTATTTTTGAGTTATTTATTCGATTTATGATATTGGTGTTGAGTAATTGGAATTGGCTCTACATAAGACCTATTTGAGGGGGGAAAAGTACTCTCTAATATAATCTTTTTTATTCCTAGAGCTCAAATCGTTGACCTCTAGTTTAGAATGGAGGAATTCTATCTATCTCACCATAATCCTTATTAATTCTTAATTTCTACTAATATAAATAAATAATATATTGTTAAACTAATATTTCTTGGTTATTGAATTTAAATAATAGTTAATTTACTAGTTTAATTAGTTTTTAATTATTTAAGAATTATTGGAATTTTCTTGAAATTTGTCTCACAAGAATATATATTAGCTTTTCTTCACTATACATGAAAGCATAGTAAAGAAAACGCCATTTTATCTAATCATTGAACACAAAGGCCAAAAACTAATAGATGAAATTTAATGACATAGGATAATTAATAATTGAAGAATGCAAATGGCCTGCATAACTGGTAAAGACCAATTAAGTTGGATAAATGGGCACTTTTTAGACGGCAAATATTTTTTAAAAAAATAGCTAAGACTAGAAATATAATCAGACTTCATAGTTATATTTTGTTTAATTACTGTTTATAGCTATATACTAGAAGAAGGAGAGAGGTGAGCGAGATCTAGAAGATAGAAGAGAGACACAATTATTTTGTATATTTAATCGAATTGTATCATGAATACAATTGATACGATTGTTTGTATCAACCTAGCTACTAGAAGGAGGAGAGAGGTGAGTGATATCTGGGAGAGGGAGGAGAAAGGTGAAAGAGATACAATTGATTTGTATATCTGATCGATAATTATATATCCGATCGATAATTTTATCACGAATACAATTTTATGTTGTCATGTGTATCGTTATTGCATTTGTGTTACCATTTATATTTTTATCATTGACTATTAGAATTTGTATTGCAGAGTTAGAGAGAAAGAGGTGAGAGAGAAAGGGCAAAGAGACGAACGAAGTAAGCGAAAGAGGAAGGACGGAGGGAGGGAGGAGGGGAGAGAAGAGAGAACTTTGCAATAAAACCCTAAATATATATAATATAAACACATGAAGTATCACATATTTTGCCTTCTTAGGTTACTAGTAAACTCATCCGCGCTTCGCGCTGGCATAAAAGTAAATAAAATTTGAAAATATTAAACATGATGACAATTTTAATTTACTATCGGTTTGTACATTTTTCTATACAAACATGAACAAATGTTATTCACTATCCATAAACTAATACCATAATTAAAAATATATTAATTAAAAAAATAATAAATAAATACAAGTGTCAATATAAAAACATTGTATCAATTACTTGCGTGGTCATACAATGTTGTATCTTATTCATTTTTTTTCTTCCTTCAATTCGTTGCAGTATTACTTTACAAAATACTGGATTCCATCTATGATCCCATTAATCAAATAAATCCCTTCATTTACTCAACTTTTTTTAAAAATAATTTTGATTTTTAAAAATTGATTTTGTTACTATTTCAGTGTCTCATTATTCTATCCTATAAATTCAGCATATCCGATTAACTCTTGAATAATTATTTGTATCTATATATTATGTGAAATAACTGTCAATATTAATTTTTGGAGAAGTAATTTGACATCTCTTTTAGACAAATCTTTTTAAACATTTGAGATTCTTAATGTTAAATTTATTTTAAACACATAAATAACATTATAGTTAGCTACTTGTTAAAATAATAAGGTGGCCTTTCACTTTGACAATAAAATTATTTTTCCTATTTTTACAATAAAACATGGCTAAACGGCTATTAAATATAGTAATTGTTTTTCTCATACTTGATTTTTTTGTGAACAATTCTAAAATGACCACAATATCACTCAAATTATCATGACATCAAAAGCAAGCCAAAAGTTTAGAATCATTTGTTCCTATTCCAGAAGAAAAAATAGATTATATTAAATGACTAGCACTCAAAATTCATCATAACAAAAAAATAATTAAAAAAACACAAAACTCATAACTATTATTATAAATAAGTCACCTATTCAAAATTTAATTTCAACTATTATATGCTTGTCTATATATGTAAATTTAATATCCACGACATATCACAAGAAAAAAAGTTCAAATAGATATTAATCAAATTCTATTTGATATTAGTCAATTTTTTCATATCATTATAAAAGCGTCCTTCCTCATTCAAAAATAAATTAATTAAAAGTGGACAAAAAAATTATGTACCTATAAAACTTCTTGCTCAAATAATGTCATATTCTATAAATATCCACGACATATCACAAGAAAAAAACTATCAAATAGATATTAATCAAGTTCTATTTGATATTAATCAAAATTTTCATATCATCATAAAAGCAATCTCCCTCATCCAAAAATAAATAAATTAAAATTAGATAGAAGAATTATGTACCTATACAATCGTCTCATCCTCCTTCATCCAAGATAAATTAATTATAAGTGGACAGAAGAATTACATACCTATACAAATATCAGCATAACATATACACTGTGTTATTAATCAGCAATAACATACACTATTGTTGAAAAGGAATGAAAAGTATATATATGCAAAAATATTACAAAAAGATCATTGCTCCCGTAATCGGTGTAACATACACTATTAGTGAAAAGAAATGAGAAGTATATATATGCAAAAATATTGCTGAAAGATCAATTTAATGCAAAAAATAAATGTAAGAGTAATTGTTTAATATATGGGGGTTATAAGAAGGGGAAAGATGAAGAAACATAGACATTCACTATCCATTAATTATTCAGTTTATTGAAGAATTAAAACTCAATATTACAGTCATGATATATTACTATTATGTGGGCTGATTTTTTATACATAAAAAATATTAGTATATTATTATGTTATCATTATATAAAAAGGAAGGATAAAGATAGGAAATTAATGCAAATATAATAGAGTAAAATGAACCGTTTTAATTTTTATAAATGTGTAAAATTAAGAGGTAAGAGATTTAATTGGAATGTGGCATTTTATAAATGGCAACATTTGAGCAATAAGTTTTTAAAGGCACTAACATTTCTCTTTCATATTTAATATTTATTTAAAATATTTTTAATTAAAAATTGAAATTACTTCTACAGAAGAGAAAAAAGGAGGTATGGCCTACAATATAAACAAAAGATTTGAATTCATTAACATCATAGAGGCATGTGGTCTGATAGACTTGGGGTACAATGGCCAACATTTTACATGGTGTAACCATAGAGCAGAAAATGAAAAAGACTTGACAGAGCAATTGTCAATGATAAGTGGCTTGAAGTTAGGCCCCAGACTACCATAACCCATCTTCCCTCTGTTGGATCTGATCATAGCCCCCTCTTGATGGAAATGCAGGAAAGGCAAGACAACAAAGTTAGATACTTCAAATTTCTGCACTTTTGGGTTGAAAACAAAAACTTCATGACCACAGTCCAGAACTGCTGGGATAGGGAGGTTGAACGCAATCCTATATGGAAACTACACCAGAAAATGAAAAGACTTGCCAATACTCTTAGCAAATGGCCCAAGAATTACGAGTATGGTGATATTTATGCGAAAGTCAAGGAATTTGAGGAACAGGTAAGAAGTGTTAAGGAGGAGATTATTAACAACACTGAGCAAAACAGGGAAGGAGTACAAGAAATCAGTGCTGAATATATAAAATACCTGAAAGTGGAAGAGGCTATGTTGAAACAAAAAACTCAGCTCCATTGGTTCCAAGAGGGGGATGCCAATACCAAATATTTTCATGCTCTAGTAAGTGGAAGAAGAAGAAGGCTCTTTATTCATCAAATCCACAATGAAAATGAGGAATGCATTCAGGGGGAGGACAACATTACACAGGCTGCATGTGCTCACTTTCAAGGCTTTTTTACTGGTCAGGAAGAAAGGGTCAATAAAGATATCCTTCAATTAATTCCCAGAAGTGTCACTCAAGAGCAAAATCAAAGCTTACAAGATATGCCTACAATTGAGGAACTCAAGACAGTGGTCTTTTCCATGAACCCCAACTCTGCTGCAGGGCCTGATGGGATGGGGGCAAGTTTTTTCAGGAGTGCTGGAATATCATTAAGTTGGACCTATTGGCTGCAGTTCAAGCCTTTTTTTTTGTGGAAAAAGTATGCCTAAGTTTATATCTCATGCATGATTAGTCCTTCTTCCCAAAAATGAACAGCCTACCATTTTTCAGAATTTAGGCCCATCAGCCTTAGTAACTTCAGTAACAAGATTATTTCTAAGTTGTTGTGTCTCAGGCTAGCCTCTATCCTCCCTAATCTTATTTCAGACAAACAATCAGGATTTATAAAGGGCAGAAGTATTGCTGAGAACATTATGTTAGCACAGGAAATCACTCATGGCATTAAGAAACACAAAGAAGGTGATAATGTAGTTATTAAACTAGACATGACAAAGGCATATGACAGAGTGTCTTGGACTTTTACATGTCTAGTTTTGAGAAGAATGGGATTTGGTGAAGTTTTCATTGATATGGTTTGGAGGATAATGAGCAACAATTGGTACTCCGTTATCATTAATGGAACCAGGCATGGTTTCTTCCATTCCACAAGGGGTCTCAAGCATGGGGACCCCTTATCCCCAGTCCTATTTATTTTTGGTACTGAGGTCTTATCCAGGATGTTGAACAGGCTTTATCAAAATCAACTATATCAAGGATTTCATCAAGACTTCAGGGGACCTCAAGTCAATCATCTCAGCTTTGCAGGTGATGTGATTATATTCTCCTCAAATGATAAGCAGTCCATTCAGCTTATTATGCAAACTTTGTCAACCTATGAAGTTTTGTCTGACCAGTTGATCAACAAGGCAAAAAGTCACTTTATGGTTCCCAGTAATACTCCTACAGAAGTCATTGAAATGATTAAGGAGGTTACTAGCTTTAACTAAAGGAAGAGTCCAATTACCTACCTGGGATGTCCTCTATACATTGGAGGACAAAGAATCATCTACTACACTGATTTGGTATCTAAAATTACTAAGAAAATTAGTGGATGGCAGTCAAGAATTTTGAGCTTTGGGGGCAAAGTTACTCTTGTGAAACATGTGTTGCAGTCTATCCCTATTCACATCATGTCTGCCATATCCCCCCCCCCCCCAACACAACCCTTAACTATATTAAGAGAATTACAACAGATTTTTTCTAGGGTTGAGACGGGGAAAGAAGGAAATACCACTGGGCATCTTGGGAATCTCTGAGTTTCCCAATTGATAAAGGAGGCATTGGAGTTAGAAATTTAAATGATGTGTGCAAGGCACCAATTTAAGCAATGGTGGAACTTTAGAACCAAAAACTCATTATAGGGACAGTACCTAAGAGCAAAATACTGTCAAAGGTATAATCCTATTGCCAAGAAATTTGACTCTGGCCAGTCTCTTATATGGAAGTATATGATGCAAAACAAACACACCATGGAATCTCACATTAGCTGGAAGCTCAATTCAGTGAGTTGTCAATTTTGGTGGGATAACTGGCTAGGTGTTGGAACCTTTGCATATCACATCAATATCAGTGTTAGATTCAACAATAGCCCTGTCTCTCAATTTCTTATTTAGGGAACCTGGAATGAAGGCATGTTAAGGCAACATGTTCCTCCTCACTTGGTCCGCAAAATTCTGAACTTGCAGTTTTTAGGTTTTTTTAGTGTTTTTTAAGGTTAGGGTTATTTAAGTGTTTTTAGGGTTTTTTTTTAGAATCTTTTAGGTTTATGGTTTCTTAAGGTTTTGTAGGGTTTAGGTTTCTTAGGATTTAGGGTTTCTTAGGGCTTAGGTTTTTTTTTTTCTTTTAATCCAATTTTTTTTATTGAGATAGGCCCTTAGGTTTAGGGTTTAAGGTTTATGGTTTCTTACGATTTAGTGTTTCTTATATTATTATTTTTTTTGGGGGGGGGGGGGTTTGGGGTTTTGGGTTG
>NW_006239144.1:1024597-1082523 GCF_000226075.1 Solanum tuberosum | reverse complement strand
GTTTTTTAGGTTTTGTTTTTTTTTTTTTTTTTTTTTTTTTGGGGGGGGGGGGTTTCAGGGCTTAGGGTTGCTTAGGGGTTAGGATTTCGGCCATAAGTTTAGGGGTTTAGGGTTTAAAATTTCATATGATTTAGGGTTTATTTTATTATTTTAGGGTTTTTGGGGTACTTTAGGGTTTAGGACTTAGGTTTTTTTAGGTTTATGTTTTTTTTAGGGTTTTTAGGTTTAGGGTTGTTAAAGTATTTTTAGGGTTTTGGGGGGTTTAGGGACTTAGGGTTTCTTAGGGTTTAGGATTTAGGGTTTAGGGCTCAGGGTTACTAGGGCTTAGGGTTTAGGGTTTAGGGTTTTATATTTAGGGTTTAGGGTTTAGGTTGTCTTGTGGTTTAGGTTGCCTTGTGGTTTAGGGCTGAGGTATTTAGGTTTAGGATTTTTTAGGGCTTAGGGCATATGGGTTTTAAGGTTCTTATAGGATGTTTTATACTATTTTAGGTTTTAGGGTTTCTTATGGTGTAGGGTTTAGGGTTTCATAGTGTTTATTAGCATTTAAGGTTTTGAATTATGAAAGGGAAAATTAGGGTTTGGCGCTTAGTGTTTTTTAGGGTTTTTTTAAGGTTAAGGGGTTTTAAAGGTTTGTATGGGTTCTGAAGGGTTTTTTTTTGGGTTTTTAGGTTTTGAGTTTTAAAAGTTTATAGGGTTTCTTTGGGTTTACGGTTTCGGGTATGAGGGTTTCTTAGGTTTAGGATTTCTAAGGGTCTAGCATTTAGGGTATTAGGGTTTCTTAGGGTTTAGGGGGTTAAGATTGAGGATTTCTTGTGGTTTAGGGTTTAGTGTTTCTTAGGGCTTAGGGTTTAGGGTTTAGGAATTAGAATTTAGGGATCTTAGTATTTCATAAGGGTTTAGAATTTAGGGATTCCTAGGGTTTAGGGTTTTATGTTTGTGGTTTTTTTTATCGTTCAGGGTTTAATGTTTTAGGTTTAGAGTTTTTTATGGTTTATGGTTTAAGATAATTTCTTATGTTTAGGGTTTAAAAGGTTTTTTAGTGTTTAAGGATTCTTGGGGTTTTCAAGGTTAAGGGTTTCTTAGGGTTTTTTTTAGGGATTTTGAAATTTTTTTAGGTTTAGGATTTTTTAGAGTTTAGGATTTCTTAGGGTTTAGGGTGTTTTAGGAGTTAGGGTTTAGAGTTCATGGTTTAGGGTTTTTTAGGGTTAGGGTCTAAGACATAGAGGTTTTTTAGGGTTGTTAGGTTTAAGGTTGTATTAGGTTTTTTCTGGGTTTTTTACGATTAGGGGTTTTAAAGGTAATTTAGGGTCTCTTAGTGGCTTTTGGGTTTAGGGTTTCTTAGGGTATAGGGTTTCTTAGGATTTAGGGCATAGGGCTTTAAGTTTAGGCTTTTTTAAATTTTTAGGATTTTTAAGGATTTTTTTAGGGTTTTTAGGTTTAGGCTTTTTAAAGATTTTTTAGGGTTTATATGGTTTAGGGTTTCTTAGTGTTTCATAAGGCTTGGGGTTTAAGTTTAGCCCTAAGGTTTATGGTTTAGGGTTTCTTAGGGTATAGGGTTTAGCATTTAGGGTTTCTTAGGGTTTAGGTTTTTAGTTTTTTTGTTTAATTGTTTTTAGGGTTAAGGGTTTAGGGCTTAAGTTTTTCTAGGATTTTTTTATGTGTAGAATTTTTAGGGTTTTTAGGTTTAGGGTTTTTAAAGAGTTTTAGGATTTTTTATGGTTTTTTACGGTTTAGGAGTTCTTAGGACTCAAGGTTTCTTAGGGTTTTAGATTTAGGGTTTTTTCAAGCTTTTTAGGTTTTAGGGTTTCTTAGTCTTTAGGGTTTCTTATGGTTTAAGTTTTCTTAAAGTGTAGGGTTTAGGATTTCTTAGCGCTTATGGTATAGGGTTTTAGGGTTTCATTGGGTTTAGGATTTAGGGTTTTGGGTTTATGACCTAAGATTTAGGGTTTAGGGCTTAGGATTTTTTTAAGGGTTTTTAGGTTTTGAGTTTTAAAAGGTTGTTAGGATTTCTTTGGGTTTAGGCTTTAGGGTATGGGGGTTTCTTAGGCTTAGAATTTCTTAGGGTTTAGGATTTAAGGTATTGATGTTTATTAGGGTATAGGGATTAAGGTTGAGGGTTTCTTATGGTTTAGGATTTAGTGTTTCTTAGGGTTTCTTAGGGATTATGGTTTAGGTTTAAGTTTTTTTTAGGGTTTAGGTTTTTTGGTTTTAGGGATTAGCATTTAAGGTTTCTTAGTATTTCATAAGGGTTTAGGGATTCTTAGGGGTTAGGGTTTTATGTTTAGGGCTTTATTATCGTTTAGGGTTTAATGTTTTAGGTTTAGAGTTTTTTTGTTTGTTTAGGGTTTAAGGTAATTTCTTATGTTTAGGGTTTTTAAGGCTTTTTTACGGTTTAAGGTCACTTGAGGTTTTCAGGGTGAAGGGTTTCTTAGGGTTTTTTAGGGATTTTGAGGATATTTTAGGTTTATGATTTTTTTTGAGTTTAGGATTTCTTAGGGTTTAGGGTTTCTTAGGAGTTAGGATTTAGGGTTTTTTAGGGTTAAGGTTTAGGGCATAGAGTTTATTTTAGGATTTTTAGGTTTAGGGTTTTATTAGGTTTTTTAAAGGATTTTAAGGTTTCTTAGGATATTTTAGGGTTTAGGGTTTCTTAGGGTATAGGGTTTAAAGTTTAGGCTTTTTTTAGATTTTAGGGTTTTTAGGTTTAGGATTTTTAAAGGTTTTTTAGGAGTCCGGAACCAAAAGGGCAACAATTTTTTTCGAAAATTCCTAAAGGGCAACTCAATTAATTATGAAATCAAAAGGGCAACAATTTTTAGCGCCGTGTAAATATAACAATACTTCACACCATTTAAATTAGGTTTCCAAAAACGAGGCTCAAATTCCAATGAGCCTTACAAGGCTCAAATTCCAAAGAGCTTTACAAGTCTCAAATTCCAATGAGCCTTGTAAGGCTCAGCCGCCAATGAGCCTTGCAGGCTGTTATTTAAAAAAATCTCATTTTATTTTCTTGTTTGTTAAAAGTCTAATAATAATAATAATACATAGTTGTTGATATGATGCATAAAGATAGTTTAGACCCTATTGCGAGCCATTACTTTGTGGCTTTTCAAACGAACTAAACCCAATAGTTTAGACCTTATTTACTACTTAGTTGATATTTTTCTTCTTCAATTTTTTTTAATGTAAAATTATAATTTGGTTTATTCACTTGCAGAATGATAAAATTCAACCTTCTCTAGTCATACTTTATTTTGGTGGAAATGCCCTATTGATGAAGATGTTGAAAACAAGAGAAAAATTATACTTCATATCAAGGTAAAAGAAAACAATATACTCTTTAAATAATTTATAGAATATCTTATTTATATTAAATTATATGTTAATGATTTACATCTTATTCCAGGATGATATGTCACAAAATCAAAATGATGATGAAGTTGGACCCTCACAACAATATGTATGTTGTTATTAATCGACAAATTTTTCAATTTTGACATTTATAAAATATTAATAGAATTCAGTAATAAATATAATTTTGCAGGACATCAACAACCCTCGAAGAACAACAAGGCCACACGTACCCACCACCTGTAGAACCGGTAGACATAAACAACAACAACAACCGCATCTAGACAGATGATAATCTCTAGAAGTGTTGTCTTTTATATTTTCTATCATGTCCCTTATATGTTCTATCAATTTTTTACAAATTATATATATAGGATTGAAGTTTTTGAACTCCAACATATATGCATGGTTCATGTTTACTATAAATATTAAAATGTATTTTTTTTACCTTGATATGAAGTATAGTTTTTCTCATGTTTTCAACATATTCATCAATAGGGCATTTCCACCAAAATATAGTATGATTAGAGAAGACTGAATTTTATCATTCTGCAAGTGAATAAATCAAATTATAATTTCACATAAAAAAAGTTGAAGAAAAGAAAATATCAACTAAGTAGTAAATAAGGTCTAAACTATTGGGTTTGGTTCGTTTGAAAAGCCACAAAGTAATGGTTAGCAATAAGGTCTAAACTATCTTTATGCATCATATCAACAACTATGTATTATTATTATTATTAGACTTTTAACAAACAAGAAAATAAAATGAGAATTTTTTTTAAATTAATAGCCTGCAAGGCTCATTGGCGGCTGAGCCTTGTAAGGCTCATTGGAATTTGAGCCTTGTTTTAGAAAACCTGATTTACACGGCGTTAAAAAATTGTTGCCCTTTTGGTTTCATAATTAATTAAGTTGCCCTTTTGGAATTTTCGAAAAAAATTGTTGCCCTTTTGGTTCGGGACCCGATTTTTTAGGGTTTATATGGTTTAGGTTTTCTTAGGGTTTAGGGTTTCTTAGTGTTTCATAAGGCTTGGGGTTTAGGGTTTAGCCCTAAGGTTTAGAGTTTATTAGGGTATAAGGTTTAGCATTTAAGGGTTATTAGGGTTTAGGGTTTTAGGTTTTTTGTTTAATGATTTTTAGGGTTTAAGTTTTTCTAGATTTTTTTTTAGGTTTAGAGTTTTTTTTATGGTTTTTTATGTTTAGGGTTTTTAAAGAGCTTTAGAATTTTTATGGTTTCTTACGGTTTAGGGGTTCTTAGGGCTCTGGGTTTCTTAGGTTTTAGGGCTTAGGGTTTTAGATTTTGTTTTTTTTTAGGGTTTTTACATTTTAGGGTTTCTTAGCGTTTAGGGTTTCTTATGATTTAAGTTTTCTTATGGTTTAGGGTTTAGGATTTCTTAGGGCTTATGGTATAGGGTTTTAGGTTTTCTTTGGGTTTAGGATTTAGGGTTTAGGGTTTAGGGTTTTGGGTTTATGACCTAAGGTTTTGGGTTTAGGGTTTAGTGCTTAGGGTTTTTTTTAAAGCTTTTTAGGTTTAGAGTTTTTATGGTTTTTTAGGGTTTCTTAGCGTATGTTTGGATATAGGGTTTAAGGCTTAGGGTTTTAGGTTTAGGAATTTTCTTGTGCTTTTTAGGGTTTAGGGTTTCTTAGGATTTAGGATTTATCATTTGGAGTTTAGGTTTTTAGGTGTACTGTTTTTTTAGTGCTTAGGTTTAGAGTTTTTTAGGTTTAGGATGTTTATACAACTAAGGTTTTAAAATATTTTATAGGGTTTTTTTAGGGTTTTGAGTTTCATATAGTTTAGGGTTTCTTAGGATTTAGGGTTTAGGGTTTCTTAGGATTTAGGGTTTTAAGTTTATGGTTTCTTTAGGGTTTAGGGTTTTAAAGGGTCTTTTATGGTATTTTAGGTCTAGGTTTTTGTAAGGTTTTGTAGGGTTCATGGTTTCTTAGGGTTTAGGGTTTAAGGTTTACGACTTAATGTTTAGGGTTTAGAGTTTAGGGTTTAGGGTTTCTTATATTTCTTTAGGGTTTTTCAGTATTTAGGGTTTTGTAGAGCTTAGGGTTTAGGCCATAAGGTTAAGGGTTTAGGGTTTATAGTTTCGTTTATTATTTTAGGGTTTTTAGGATTTACGGTTTTTTAGTGTTTAGGGTTTAGGACTTTGGGATTTTTAGGTTTACAGAATTTTAGATTTATGATTTTTTAGGTTTAGGGGTTTTAAAGTGTTTTTAGGGTTTTAATGGTTTTTAGGGATTTTTAGGGTTTAGGGTTGCTTAGGGTTTAGGGTTTCTTAGAGTTTAGGGTTTCTTAGGGTTTAGGGCTTAGGGTTTAGGGTTTAGAGTTTAGAATTTTATATTTAGGGTTTAGGGTTTAGAGTTTCTTATAGTTTAGGGCTGAGGGTTTTAAGTTTAGGGCTTTTTAGCGCTTAGGGCATTTTGTTTTTATAGGTTTAGGGTGTTTTAAAGTTTTTTTAGGATTTTTCTAGGGTATTTTAGGGTTTAGAGTTTCTTATGGTTTAGGGTTACTTAGGGTTTTGGGTTTTTCATTATTTTTAGGGAATATTATGTTTTAGGGATTAGTGTTTTTAGGGTGTTTTAGGTTAAGACTTTTTAATGGTTTTTAGGGGTTTTAAAATGGTTTGTTTTTGGGTTTTTAGGTTTTGAGTTTTAAAAGGTTTTTTGAGTTTAGGGTTTAGGGTATGAGGGTTTCTTAGGGTTTAGTTTTCTTAGGGTTTCTTAGGGCTTAGGGTATAGTGTTTAGCATTTAAGATTTCTTAGTATTTTTTTTGGGTTTGTTAATGACTTTTTAGGGTTTAGGGTTTCTTATGGTTTAGAGTTTAAGGTTTAGAGTGTTTATTGTTTAGGGTTTAAGGGAATTTCTTAGGTTTAGGGATTTAAAGGTTTTTTAGGGCTTAAGGTTTCTTGGGCGTTTTCGGGTTAAGGGTTTCTTAGGATTTCTTTAGGGATTTTGTGGGTTTTTAGGTTTAAGATTTTTTAGAGTTTAGGATTTCTTAGGGTTTAGGGTTTAGGGTTTCTTACGGTTCAAGTTTCTTTATGGTATAGGGTATTTTAAGATTTTTATGGGTTTTAGGATTTAGGGTTTCTTAGGGTTTTTTAGAGTTAAGAGTTTCTTAGGGTTTAGGATTACTTAGGTTTTTAGGGATTTTTAGGTTTAGAGTATTTAAAGGTTTTTAACGATTTTTTATGTTTTAATGTTTATCGAGTTTAGGGATTTTTAGGGCATAGGGTTTTTGAGGTTTTGGGGTTTTAAGTTTTTTTAAAAAGTTTTTTTAGGATTGAGGGTTTCTTAGGGTTTAGGTTTTCTTAGGGTTTAGGGCTTAGGGTCTTAGATTTAAGATTTTTAGGGGTTTAGGGTTTATTAGAATTTAGGGTTTTCTATAGTTTACGGTTTAGGGTTTCTTAGGGTTTAGCATTTTTTAGGGTATCTTAGGGTGTACGGTTTCAGATTTAGGGCTTAGGGTTTATACCTTAAGGTTAGGGTTTAGGGTTTAGGCCCTAACATTTAGAATTTTGTTAGGGTTTAGGGTTTTGCGTTTAGGCCTTAACGTTTAGGGTTTTCTTAGAAATATGTAAGCTTAGGGATTTTAAAGATTTTTTAGGGTTTCTTAGGGTATTTTTATGTTTAGGGTTTAGGTTTAGCATTTTAGGTTTAGTGGTTTTAAGTGTTTTTAGGGTTTAAGGCTGATATACCGTGAGTTTACGGTATTTTTGATACGTTTCACCTAGAATTTTTGTGTGTCTTGGGCTATTTTGTTATTAGGAATAATGTTTTGTGTATAATTCTTGTAGGAAATAGTCTTGGATGCGGTTGATGAAGATGCGAGCTGAAAAGTGCAAAAGTAGCCACCAACGGACCGTAGGTCCAACGACGGGTCGTGGATGAGCAGTCGTAGGTCCTGGTCTGGGAGTTGAGTTCTAGTACTTAGTCCATGGAATGCCAGGACGGACCATAGTCTAGTCCACGGACCGTAGGTGATGCATCGTAGGTGGATGATCAGGGAAGTCTGACCAAGTGTGGAACAACGGAGTAGACGACGGACCGTAGGTCGACCCATGGTCCGTCCTACACATCCATCGATGGTGATCTGCGAGTTTAAGGTTCCAATACCTGATGAGTTTTTCCAAGTGTTAAGCCACGGAAGGGGACCTACGTACCGTAGGTCAACCCACGGTCTGTAGGTCGAGGCAATGATTGAAACCACATCCTGGCACTTTGTTTCCATATTTTGTTTCCTGTTTAAGTTAGGATTTGTTTTCTATAAATAGGAGTTGTAATTTTCGTTTTTGAGAGGGAGACATTATTGTAAACTTCTAAGTTTTGTTCTTTGGGAATTAATTTGCAAACTCTTAGCAATTAACTTTTCGGTTTTCGTTTTATACAATTTTCTCTTCGAAATTCAATAGAGGATTGCAGGTTTCATCAATTCTACTTGTAAGTTCATGAATTCTTTTTACCCAATTATGAATTGTGATCTTTCAAGCATGAGTAGCTAAATCAACAACTAGGGTTGTGGGAACCATGAGAAATTAACAAAGTATGAATAATAATTAAGTAATTCTTGAATAGTGTTTATGCATGTATTGTTAATCCTTTCGCTTAGAAGTATTTTTAACAATAGTGAATAAGAACAGGATTAAACAACAGAGATTTAGTGGATGCTATCTAATAGTTTGATGTCAATTGGAGTGAGGGTGAACACTAAACTACATTGATATGACGACTAATCTAGGGTAAAGGTAAGGGTATGTAAAGCATACACCCGTAGACGGACCAAGTTGCATAGTGAAATTCCCTACTTGGAGGACCAATCACTTAGGGATACCTAACTTACTAACTTTGCATATAAAATACTAGGAAATGATTACTAGTATTAGGATTACCGCGTTAAGTGCTTGTGGGGAGCACATATACCCTAGTTTCATTCTCATATTGATCACTCAGAGTCTGAATATTGTTTACTTGTTATTTAAGCATTCAAATCTGTTACACACTTACAAAAACCCCATGTTACTTTCTTTGAAATAAGTTGACTAAATAGATATAATTGTTAGTTAAGTTTAAGTCTGAACCATGTCTCTCATAGGATCGACCCCAACCTACAAGTTGAGTTCTTTACTTGATAACGATCGCTTGTACTTCTTTAGAGAAGTGTAATTTGAGCATATCAAATTTTGGTGCCGCTGCCAGGGAATTTGGCTTTTCGATTAATTTTAACTACATTATTTAACTTTAGTCAAGTATTTCTTGATTTTATGTTTTTGTTTTGTTTTTGTTTTCAACAGGTTTCTACTCTAGTGTATGCCAAGTACACGGAGTCGAGGCGAATCATTGACCCCCTACGATCCATAGTTTAGTAAAACTTTGAGAAAAATGAATAATCAAGGGGTACACAACAATCCAATCATAGAGGGTTTAGGAGATGGAGTAGAGTTGCAGCCTGCAGGTGTTGTTAATGTGCCCGCTCAGGTTCATGGTGGTAATTTAATTGGTAATGCAGAAAGGGCTCAAAATCTGCCAGCACCGAGGTTTTGTGAGCATTACATGGCTGATTATGATGCGACTACATCAGATGGGCCTATTTTTCTTCCTCATCTACCTCCAGGTCATACATTGTGGTAACCAGCAGTCTGATACATATGCTTACAGCGAGAGCTGGGTTGGCTTCAGAGGATTTTTATCCTCACATGGCGAAATTGTCCAGTGTTTGTAAAAGTTGTGTTGGATGACTGGAGTTAGTTGTGGATGTCATCAGTCTGAGGGTCTTTCCACTATCACTGACTGGAGATACTACTGTGTGGTTTTCTGAGTTACCATACAATTTGATCTATACATGGGATCAAATGCACAAGGTGTTCACATCAAGCTACTTTTCGATGTCCAAGAAGTTAAATCATAAAGATAAACTGAACAATTTCACGACATTACTAGGAGAGCCAATAAGCAGTTCTTGTGATAGGTTCACATGTTTCATCAGAAGTGTTCCAAACCACCGTATTGATGATGAGTCTTTGAAGGAGTATTTCCATAGAGGACCGGATGACCATGGGAGAACTGTGCTAGATACAATTTTCGGAGGATCATATTTTGAATCACTTTTGAGGAGATCGTCGAAAAGCTTGAGAGGATTTCCCAAAACAACAAAGCCTGGAGCATTACAAAAGAAAATACTGGTAGGAGCACTTTCACTGCCCAAACTGCGCCCAACCAAGCTAATGATGACATTCGGGAAGAAATGGCTTAAATTAGAACATAATTGGAAATGGTACTAAAACATGTGAGTGGTAGTGCGGGAAAAGTGAATGTTGTGAATTATATGACTCGATCTCCACCATTATCATTTGAAGAGTGTTACTATGAGGAGGATGCAAATTTGGCGAATGATCAGACGGGGGGTTTTCGAACCAAACTCCCAAGGTTTCAACATGGATAATTGGCACCAGGGTCAAGGAAACCAAGGTCAGAACTATGGAAACTACAACTGTGATGGTAACTAAAACCGTGAGGGTAACTGCAACCGTGAGGGTAACTATGTCTGGGATGGGAACTACTATCGTGACAACAATTACAACCGAAACTATTATGGAAACAAGAATGATAAGGTTGGTCCCTATGTCCCTCCAAGAAATAGAGAGTCTGGTAATAGTATGTCACGCATTGAACATATGATGCAAAAAATGATGAAGCAGTTTGATGCAACTGATGAGAATTTGAAAGAAATGCGAAATGACTTGTCTGGAATTGGTCAAAAAGTTGATGCCCATGCAGTGTCAATCAAGCAACTTAAGCAGCAGTTCAGTAAGTTGTCCACCATTGTGAACCCACGTCAGCCTAACATACTTCCTAGCAACACCATCCAGAATCCGAAAAATGATGGGCATTGTATGGCAGTCACTACTCGCGGAGGAAAGCAGACCATTCACCCCTCTATGCCGTATGAGGATGAAAACAATGATAGAAAAGGATGAGGATGAGATTGAGGTTACTGAAGGCCCAAAAGATGATACTGAAAAGAAAGCTGAGGTGACCCAAAAGGTTGTTCCCATTCCTAGACGTCCCCCTCCATTCCCACAGAGACTGGTGAAAAAGACTGAAAAAGGAAAATACTGCAAGTTCATAGCTATACTGAAACAACTGTCCATAAATATCCCGTTAATGGAAACTTTGGAAAAATGCTTGGGTATGCTAAATTCATTAAAGATTTAGTGACCAAAAAGAGGGTTGTTAGTTTTAAGAATGAAGAGAGACTGTAACATTGTAGTGCTATTGCTACTATGTCACTTGCACAAAAGAAAGAGGATCCCGGAGCTTTTACTATTCCTTGTACCATCAGGAAGTCACACTTTGCGAAAACTTTGTGTGACTAGGGGCCAACATTAATTTGATGTCATTGTCCATTTATAAGAAATTGGATTTAGGAGCTCTGACACTGACTGCTATGCGTTTACTTATGGCCGATAGAACCGTGAAGAGGCCTGTTGGAGTGGTCGAAGACTTCCTTATGAAAGTGGAGTCGTTCATCATTCGGCGGACTTTGTGATACTCGATTGTGAGGTTGATTTTGAGGTCCCCATCATCTTAGAGAGACCATTCATTACCACTGGGCGTGCCTTAGTTGATATGGAGAGAGGGCAAATGAAGTTCAGATTGAAGAATGAGGAGGTCAGTTTTAACATTTGTAGGTCTATGAAGAAATAAGGTGATCTTAAGTTGGTATCAGTGGTGAATCATATTTTGGAGAAATTTTTTGAAGTGCCTATTGAGAAAAGGTATGGTGTTGATGCACTAGCAACGGTAATGGTAAATTGCGACAGTGATGATATTGAAGTCATGAATGAGCTTGATGAGTTTCACCTAAATGCATATGGTAAGAAGATCGAAAAGCGTAAATTCATTGTCGGTGATTTGGTGCTCTTATTTACTTTAAGGTAGCGCTTGTTTCCTGGCAAGCTCAAGTCCAAGTGGACCGAGCCCTTCAAATTCACTCAAGTATTTCCAAGTGGAGCGGTCGAGCTCCAAAACAAGGAAAGAACGAGGTTCAAAGTGAACGGACAAAGGATCAAAGTCTTGGGGAAATTTGAGAGTTTACAAGAAGTGGATGAGGACTATTATCTTGATGAAGTCTGAGTAATCAAGGTATCTGCGTCATGCCGCGATGTTAAATCAAGCGCTACTTGGGAGGCAACCCAAGTTGTACAATCTAGCCAACTATAGGATTTTATTTTTGATTTAGGAGTTTTCTTCTTAGGTTTTTTTATTTTTGTAGCCATTTAGATAGGTGTTTATTTTTATGATTAATGTTGGCTAGATATAAAATAGGGTTTGTGTCTAAAAAATTGTCCAGAATATGTAAAAGAAACTCCTAATAGTTGCTACGTGTGCAGGGATGAAAATGCAATATATGTAGAAAAAGCTGTGTAGTGGTCTACGGGCCCCATCGACGGTCTGTTGGTCAATCCACAAACTGTGGTTGGCGTTCGTAGATCCCAGGTAAGTTTTCTAATTTTCCTAAGTGTCAGAGTGACCTACGAACCCAACTGATGGACTGTAGGTCGACCCACGGACCATCGGTGAGGTCTCGTGGGTCCAGCCTAGGGTTTGTGTCCGACCGTCCCGCACCCCAAAATAATAAAACCCGTCATTTTAAAAACATTTCCCACATCCATATTTCCCCCTAACCATTACAAATCGTCCAAATACTCCATTTTCATCCCTTAATAACTATCCCCCATTCACTCCCCCATATCTTTATCTTCTATTTCCCATTCCCCTACCATCCCAAAGTCAAAAGAAACAGTCTATCACCCCATTGTTCTTCCAAAAGCTTCCAAGGTTCGGGTTTGGTGTCCATATTGTTCTAGGAGATTTTGCATTTGGTCACACACTCACCATTGTTGATTACTTATAAGGTAAGTTGATTTCTCCCAGACTTTGAACATTTCATTGTTTCAATTGAAGTCACAGCAACGAACCTGACCTTGGGTTGTTCAATTACTTGTTCAAATATTAATGTTAGTTTAGAAACACCCATGGAATGACGGTATGTGAGTGTGTAGTTAATCAATACCAACTAAAAAGATTAATAGGCCTAATTAGAAGTTTTGACTTAGGGTTGTTTAATGGTTTGGTGTGAATGTTAACGAAATTGAATAATCACAACCCTAAGGATGATGAACTACAAAAATATATGTTGAAATACATGTGTAGGCTTAGTTTGATTGAGTGTTTGTTGAAATATTGCACTGATTGTAAGTTCAAGTATGATGCCTAGCACAGACCTAATCTACAAAGTCCACCCACAGACGGTAGGTCTACCTACAGACTACAAGTTGAGTTTCGTGGATCAGTAGCACACAAATTGGTATAAGTCTGGAACCACGGTGTTGACTACGGTCCATCGTTTGATCGACGGATCGTCCTGCACATTCGTGTTTCCCCATCTGGAACTAAATTTTTTCACCACCTGACCTACGAAAGTGACCCACGGGTCGTCGTTCCATCGACGGACCGTAGGTACCCACCATGGGTCATATGTTCAATACTGCCTTAAAATTTTTTGGTTTTGTGTGTGGGTCCGAACCGTGTTCTAAAATTATTCCATGTCGTATGGCTTTGTTTTGATACTAATTAAGCTTCCAAAGGTGCCATGGCTCCCAAAGAAGCTCCCGTGTATGCTAGGAAAGGAAATTCCAAATCATTCGCCCCTTCTCGATATCTTCTAAATCAGGACAGTTTTACGAAGTATGTCCCACCTACCACCAGGGGATCCCCCACTGCACCATCGACCATTCAAAGAAAGTCCCGACAAGTTGTTTCCACCAGTGACAAGGTCGGGGTCCCTACCCCCAATCCGAGGAGGGAGCCACACATGTCAAAGAGTCACAATCTGGCTAAAAGTCGCAGTCAGACTCCAGTTCTAGCGGCAGCACTGCTTTATCTTATGATGCTGATAGCACGGGGGATATCCCAGTACCTCCCAGTTCTGAGTTTGCACCTATTGCTACGGAGCCGAACAAATGGTGCTTTGAGTGCCAATACCAAATATACTTTGATGCCCGCATGATAAATGAGAATCAAAAGATGGCTAGGCTTATTAAAGAGGAGCATCGGGTTATGACAGGTAGTCTTCACACCGCACCAGTTATTGAGGAGCTCTTCAGGAGGAACAGAAGCGAGTGGATGGCACGGGGCGCAGGGAATTACAGTGAAGAGATGACTCAGGAGTTTTATGCTTGCTATGTCGCAACGATTCACAATTCTATATCCAATAGGGCTAAGCCACTGGCCCAGCCTCCACTTCAGTCCATATTTGTGCGGAATTTCTCAGTCGACATTGCAGAGGCCACAATTTGCCGATTCATATATGACCCTGACCACACTCTACCTATAAATACAATGGAGTATGACTACCGGATAGGTACTGTTTAGAGCGGGTCTTTTCAGAGAGATGCTGATCAGAGAGAGACGTTGCTTCGTTGGATGGCACATCATATTGCTGAGGGGGGGAGCGTACCGAGTGAGTGCGTAACATGTCGTTGCCTATCAGAAAGGAAACCTTGAGCTTTGCTGCGAAGTTCTAGCTATTGGTTTGTACGAGACTGTCCCCTACTCAGGCGGACAACGTTGTCACTTGGGATCGAGCTATGATAATTGTTGCTCTTATGATGGGATTAGAGATTGATTTTGCCCGTATTCTGATCACTGAGATACACGAGAGGGCCTTCAAGACCACCACCACTCTACTATTCCCTTGTCTGATCTTTCATCTCTGTATGGAGGCTTCATGTCGATCTGGTATTGTGACAGGTTGCTTGAGGCGACCAAGACAATCGACATTGGCCTTATTCAAGATGATGCCAACTTAGTTGCACCACGAAGATAGCCACAGGTTGTTGTACCACCGTAGGGTGATGAACTTGCTGCGGATGTGGAGCAGATGCAGGACGATGACACCACTATTCGAGCCCCTACAACAGATACTTAGGCTCCACCGTATATGGAAACTAGCAAGGCTCATAGTTCCTCCCGAGCCACTCCCTCTTCAGGGTCCACTCTTACTCATCTAACCCGAGTCTAGAAGCTGGAGACACAGAGGCTGTGGGTGCAACATTCGATTGAGGAGTTGAGGAGAGGATGGAGAAGATGATGGATCGGAAGATTCAAGTCGTTCGTAAGTGCCTAGATTCTTTCGAGTTGAGATTCTTGGAGAGGCATGCTCCTGCTATTGATGTAACCACCTTTCAGATGGAGTTGTCTAGCCTCTGTGATGAAGTTGATACTCTGTTAGCCCCTACTGAAACTGCACCAGAGGCTGCCCCTACAACAGAGAAGGATGATGTGGTGATGACTGCCTTATTTTGCGATACTATGCCACCACCAGACTCTTCCCATGCTTCTGGGAAGTGCCACTTCTCCAACTACACTTCCGTTGCTGAGGAGGCTCGTAGATTAAAGAAGAAGGAATGCCAGTAGTTAGAGGGAGTCGATCATTGATGAGGAGATGAGAGAACAGCGGGGTCGTGAGGTTGATGTTGGGCCTTAAGGATCGAGGAGCACTACTGATGGTGTTCCCATTATTGGTGAGGGCGCTACTGATGGCGTCCCTAGTGTTGATCCAATGGGCTCCGGGAAATCGGACCCACCCGCTTCTTGAGGGGTCTTTGGCCCATTTGCACCACAAGTTTGCTTCACTCTTAGCTTCACTTTTTATTTTTATGCATTGAGGGAAATTGCACCTTATTTTGTTGGGGGTGGGGTAAATGGATTTTGAGTGATAGGGTGAAGTCTGAGTAACCCAATACATAATCCTCCTTTGGGATTTTCTTGCCTGTGTTCTTTCCCCCAAGGGATTGTTTACTTTTATGTTGAACCGGCATGTTTAGTATTATATGTGTACAAGTAAGTAAAGGAATGAAAGCATGATGGCATAAAGAGCATGAAATTGATACCTGCCCAAAATTTGAGAAATGTGCTAGATCTATAGGTTGAATGATTTGAGTGTGTTGGATCTTCATATGACATGATAATGAACTGGTAGGATAACATGACTTAAGCTAAAACTTGAACTGGGTAATTCAATAAGCCGATAATGAAACAATGTGTCATGTGTGTGAGAAAACTTTGAATGTTCATATAGTATCTGCAAATCAAGAACTTGCCCCGTTGGTCCTGCTAAGATAATCTAGGCTAGAAGTTGGGAAATGATCATAGGCCCCTATTCAATTAAGCCCAATCAAGCCTAAAATGATTCAACCAAAAGAAATAAATGTTCCCTTTGATCCAAATGTTTGAGCCTAATGTAGACCATTTGTTTCAATACACCTAATTCACCTTCCCTAAAAGATTTGTTTGGCCCTGGTCCCTCCTTGGACATGTGCACCTTGACTTAGGCCAAAAGCCTAAGTTTTACCTTAATCTTGGCCCTGGTCTGACATCGGATATTGTGCACCTCAACTCATGCAAAATACATATGTTGAGGGTGGCTATGAAATAGGAAACTGAAATCAAAAGGGTATGAAAAGAGTTTTGTGTAGAAGACAAAAAAAGGAAAAGAAGAGATAGAAAAAGATTTGACTGCAGTCAAAAGAAACCAAAAGATGAATGACAAGAGTGTTGAAACAAAAAAAGAAAGATGAAGTAAAGGAAAAAGAAGAAAGTGAAAAATAAGACCGATAAAGTCAAAAGTCACATTTGTGCTGAAAAAAGTCAAGAGAAAGAGCAGAAAATAAAAAGATGTGAGGAATTGGTTGAGAAAAGAGGTAAAGAAGCCAATGTAATGTCAAGGAGGGTAAAAAGTCACTAAAAAGTACCCAAATGTACCCTACCTGACCTTGAGGTTACGTTTTAATCTGAGAAAGTCCTATAGTGATCCTAGTGAGTAGTTTAGAGAGTCTATGCAGTGAAAATACGGGCAAGCTTATGGTATTGAGCACTAATTGTACTTGAAGTCACTTCTGAGTGTGAGTGTTGAATGAATCCTTAGATTTAAAATTTATATCTATTGTGTTGCAAAATTATTTCTTTTGAAGTGAGGACACTAGTTACATTGTTTGAGAATTGGTACCTTGGTGATTGTGAAAAGTGTATGTTGTGGTGTCTATTTGCCTATCTATGTCATGGTTTGATCCTCATGATTTAGCTTGTTGGGTCTAGATGAAAATAGTTGCACTAATGTGATGGAATTGATTGAGAAAGCCATGTGATTGCTTAAGTTTGTATGGTTGTTTCTACCTAAGTGTTATTTAGGGTTTAGTGTGTCGCTTGAGGACAAACAACAAGTTTAAGTTGAGGGTGTTGATATACCGCGAGTTTATGGTACTTTTGATACATTTCACTTAGAATTTGTGTGTGTCTTGGGATATTTTGTTATTAGGAATAATGTTTTGTGTATAATTCTTGCAAGAAATAGGCTTGGATACGATTGGTGAAGATGCGAGCTGAAAAGTGCAGAGGTAGACACCAACGGAGCCACCCACGGACTGTAGATCCAACGACGGGTCGTGGATGGGTAGTCGTAGGTCCTGGTATGGGAGTTGAGTTCCAGTTTTAGTCCACAGAGTGCCAGGACGGACCGTAGTTGTAACAACCAGTATTATGCATATGCTAGTTCTATTCATGTGATACTTGACATAGCCTTATAGTATAGGTGAGGGACCTTGTTTCTTATATTATTAGTGTTGGTTTAAACTAGCTCGGAAGGTGATGTAATGCCTTGCACGTTTCATCATGTGTACTGCAAGTTAACTCTGATGGAAGTATCTAAACTCGAGACAGTAAGGTGGTAATTGAGCTTAACGGTGAAAGTTAAGTGCTAAGTTAAAGCAAAAGGGATTAATATTTAGAAAATGGAATAAAAATAGTGAGCTGCTTGCTTGGCTTAATTAATCTACTAGGTGCATCACCTACTTGAGTTATATGGATCTAGTTAAAAAGGCCAAGGTTTATGGATCAAATTTGGGTCTATGCTAATGGACTCACCCAAACTATGTTAAATAAAATGAAACTGAAATTTAAAACTCAGCAGCCAAATCTACCAAGGCCCAATATAAGTTAAGCCCAATATAGGTCGAGGCGTCGATTGAAACCGCATCCTGGCAGTTTATTTCCTTAGTTTGCTTCATGTTTAAGTTAGGATTTGTTTTCTATAAATAGGAGTTGTAATCCTTGTTTTTGAGGGGGAGACATTATTGTAAACTTCTATGTTTTGTTCTTTGGGAATTAATTTGCAAAGTTTTAGGTATTAACTTTCCGGTTTTCGTTATATACAATTTTCTCTTTGAAATTCAATAGATGATTTTGGGTTTCATCAATTCTACTTGTAAGTTCATGAATTCATTTTACCCAATTATGAATTGTGATCTTTCAAGCATGAGTAGCTAAATCCACAACTAGGGTTGTGGAAACCATGAGCAATTAACAAAGTATGAATAATAATTAAGTAATTCTTGAATAGTGTTAATGCATGTATTGTTAATCCTTTCGCTTAGAAGTCTTTTTAATGGTGCGCAACATTAGAACTCGCCTCGTTTCTACTTGCTGGACCAAGGAGGTAGTGAATGAGAAAAGAATTAAACAACAGAGATTTAGTGGATGCTATATAATAGTTTGATGTTAATTGGAGTGAAGGTGAAAACTAAACTACATTGATATGACGACTAATCTAGGGTAAAGGTAAGGGTTAGTAAGGCATACACCCGTAGACGGACCAAGTTGCATGTTAAAATTCCCTACTTGGAGGACCAATCACTTAGGGATACCTAACTTACCAACTCTGCATGTAAAACACTAGGAAAGGATTACTATTATTAGGATTACTGTGTTAAAAGCTTGTGGGGAACATATATACCCTAGTTTCTTTCTCATATCGATTACTCAATCTTTGAATATTGTTTACTTGTTATTTAAGCATTCAAAGTTTTTACTTACTTACAAAATCTCCCCTTGTTTACTTTCCTTGGAAATAAGTTGACTAAACGGATATAACTGTTAGTTAAGTTTAAGTCTGAATCATTTTCCTCGTGGGATCGACCCCGACCTACAAGTTGGGTTATTTGCTTGATAATGATTCCTTATACTTCTTTGGGGAAGTGTAATTTGAGCGTATCAAGGGCTGAGGATTTTCTTAGGGTTTTTTAGGTTTAGGATTTTTTTTAGAAGGTTTTTTTAGGATTTTAGGGTATAGGGGTTCTTAGTGTTTAGGGTTTCTTAGGGTTTAGGCCCTAAGTTTTAGGGTTAAGGGTTTCTTAGAGTTTAGCTTTATGGTTTAGGGTTAAGTGTCTTTTAGGGTTTAGGGTTAAGGGCTAATTGTTTTTCCAGGGCTTTATAGGTTTAGGGTTTTTAAGGGTTTAGGGTTTAGGACCTAGGGTTTTTTAAAGGTTTTTAAGGGCTTAGGACATAGTTTTTTTTAGGATTTTTTTGGTTTAGGGGTTTTATGGTTTTTTAAGGGTTTATGGTTTTTAAGGTTTTACGTTTCTTAGGGTTTTAGGTTTAATGTTTTTAGGGTTTTTTGTAGGGCTTAGGTTCTTTAGGTTTTTTTTTTTCTATGTTTAGGGTTATTTAAGTGTTTTTAGGGTTTTTTTATGGTTTTGTAGAGTTTAGGTTTCTTAGGGTGTAGGGTTTCTCTGGGCTTAGGGTTTAGGATTGAGGCCCTAAGGTTTAAGGTTTAAGGTTTACAATTTCTTACTATTTAGTGTTCCTTATATTTTTTAGGGTTTAGGGTTTCTTAGGGCTTAGGGTTTAGCCCATAAGGTTAAGGATTTAGGGTTTACAATTTCATATGATTTAGGGTTTATTTTATTATTTTAGTTTTTTTGGGGTTTTAGGTTTAGGTTTTTTTTAGGGTTTATGGTTTAAGACTTAGGGTTTTTTAGGTTTATTGTTTTTAGGGTTTTTAAAGTATTTTTAGGGTTTTAGGGTTTTAGGGTTTTTAGGGTTTTTTTTAGGGATTTTAGGGTTTAGGGTTACTCAGGGTTTAGGGTTTCTTAGGGTTTAGGGTTTAGATTTTAGGGTTTTATATTTAGGATTTAGGTTTTAGAGTTTCTTGTGGTTTAGGGCTGAGGGTTTTAGGTTTAGGGTTTTTTATGGCTTAGGGAATATGGGTTTAAGGTTTATTAAGTTTAGGGTTTTTTAAGGCTTTTTTAGGGTAATTTAGGGTTTAGGGTTTAAGGTTTCATAGGGTTTCTTAGCATTTAAGGTTTTTAATTATTTTTAGGGTAAATTAGGGTTTACAGCTTAGTGTTTTTGGGGGGTTTTCTAGGTTAAGAGGTTTTAAATGTTTTTAGGGGTTCTAAAGGGTTTTTTCTTGGGTTTTAAGGTTTTGAGTTTTAAAAGGTTTTTAGGGTTTCTTTGGGTTTAGGATTTAGGGTATGAGGGTTTCTTAGGTTTAGAATTTCTTAGGCTTTAGCGTTTAGGGTATAAGGGTTTGTTAGGGTTTAGGGGTTAAGGTTGAAAGTTTCTTATGGTTTAGGGTTTAGTGTTTCTTAGGGTTTCTTAGGGTTTAGGGATTAGCAATTAAGGTTTCTTAATATTTCATAAGGGTTTAGGGTTTTATATTTAGGTTTTTTTAATAGTTTAGGGTTTAATGTTTTAGGTTTAGATTTTTTTATGGTTTAGGGTTTAAGGTAGTTTCTTATACTTAGGGTTTTTAAGGTTTTTTAGGGCTTAAAGTTTCTTGGGGTTTTCAAGGTTAAGGGTTTCTTGGGGTTTAGGATATTTTTAGAGTTTAGGATTTTTAAGGGTTTAGGGTTTCTAAGGAGTTAGAGTTTAGGGTATTAAGGTTTAGGGTTTTTTAGAGTTATGGTTTAGGGCATAGAGGTTTTTAGGGTTTTTTGGTTTAGGGTTTTATTAGTTTTTTTTGGGTTTTATAGGTTTAGGGTTTTTAGGGTTTCTTAGTGGTTTTTAGGGTTTAGGGTTTTCTATGGTTTAGGGTTTCTTAGGGTTTAGGGTTTCTTAGGGTTCAGGGCATAGGGTTTTAAGGTTTTTTTTGAGTTTTTAGGTTTAGGCTTTTTAAAGGTTTTTTCGGGTTTATATGGTTTAGGTTTTCTTAGGGTTTAGGGTTTCTTAGGTTTGAGTTTCTTAGACTTGGGGTTTAAAGTTTAGCCCTAAGGTTTAGGGTTTCTTAGGGTATAGGGTTTAGCATTTAGGGTTTCTTAGGGTTTAGGGTTTTAGGGTTTTTGTTTAATGGCTTGTAGGATTTAGGGTTTAGGGCTTATGTTTTTCTAGGATTTTTTTAGGTTTAGAGTTTTTTTTTATGGTTTATTAGGTTTAGGATTTTTAAAAAGTTTTAAGATTTTTTATGGTTTAGGGGTTCTTACGACTCAGGGTTTCTTAGGGTTTTAGATTTAGGGCTTTTAGGTTTTATGGTTTCTTATGGTTTCTTATGGTTTAGATTTTCGTAAGGTTTAGGGTTTAGGATTTCATAGGGCTTATGGTCTAGGGTTTTAGGGTTTCATTGGGTTTAGGATTTTGGGTTTAGGTGTCACACCCCAACCCTAGGTGAGGCAGATAAGTACCATATGAACACATGTTTTAAAGGTGACCTATGATGAGAAAGTAAACTACTATGCAGATAGATTTACTAGTGAGAAGCTTCATATACAACACGTGTCGACTAGGTGAACTGATACATGTGCCAAGTGAAACTATGAATACAGATGATAGCTTTACAATGTGCTTCTACTGGGGAGATCTACTAGTTGTACCTGCAACATAAAATGCAGCGTCCCCAATAAGGGACGTCAGTGCAAAAGAATGTACTGAATCTGTAAGGCATAATACAACCATATGTAAAATGAGAGCTCAAGTGAAATCAAATATAAATAGATAAGGATTTGAGACCACCTTTGCTTATACTTGTGGAATCATGTATGTTACATTCTTTTCTTTACTTTTATGTGTGTTATAATCTTTATAAGACATAATGATACAAATGACCAGCTGATCAGTGGTAGAAGAGTATGACCCATGCCAGGCATTTTAATCCCTGAGATGATGTCCTTATAATTCCACAAATTGGGATCGGCCCATGCTAGGCTTTCACCCCTGAGCTGCTACCCTTCTATACCAATTGGGATCGACCCATGCTAGGCATTTGCTCCTGGGCTGCCACCCATAAATATACGGATTGCTTCACTTAGATTCTTTAATCTTTGAGATTGTTGTTTTGATGTTCATAACTCTTTTGAGATTGTTCTTTTGATGATCATAACTCTTTTGAGATTGTTGTTTTGGTGGTCATAATCATTGTTGAGATTTTGAACTATGGACCAGTAGTAGAAGACATATGACTATGGACTTACAATAATAACAATGATATGGGAAGCAAATGTGACACCAACGCAATACTTAGGAGCTTATATGACTCAGTAATCATTTTGACATCTCAAATTGAAGCACATATCAAGTGAAGACATTTAACACTCACAACCAAGAGTTTTGAACTCTATATGATAGCCAAATACTCACTAACTAATATCAAATACAAGGTATACATGAACGTGGAACCAAGGGAGAACGTGGGAAGATTCAACTTAAGGACGGATAGGATACATATTCAAAGTAAGTACATATAAAATGTACAATAGAGCAAGTAGGGATCTTGTGAGGTAACATTATAGTCTAACACAATGGGAGTAATAACCACTAAAGGCAACATATGAGTATGTGAAAAGATGACATATATGATGGAATAGACAATTGAAGTAAGTTGGCAAGATATGGCAGATTGTATATCCAACATATGTTATGTACCATGTGTAATCTAGGATCATTTTTATTTATATAAGGGAATATGTGCCAAGGGTACTTTGACGATGAAACAAGTTTAAACATTGCATGCTAATACTTGGTAGAGTAAGCACATACATTTAGTAATAAACTCATATTAGAGTACTCAATTTAATGCTCTAGGGAGTAGGAACTGCAACTATGGATCAGTCACTACCAAGGGCACTTAGAAAGTTTACTTTGTAATACAAGTGTTGGATTCATGCCAAAGAAATAGGAAATCGAATAGCCTTACATACCTTAATTTCTAACCAATACAACTATCACGATTTAACCTCCCTTTTTGGGTACTAATCTACAATATAAGTCATGATTAAGTTAATGTTAGCAGCTAATTACATTAAGGCCCTCAAAAAACAGTAGCTAAGCACTTGACGGAAAGTTGGCCCATACAACCCTTACACAAATGGTGAACCACCACACCCTTCTTCTATACATTAATACAACATCATACATCCTTTTCCAACATACTCAAGCTGCCCCCAACAACAATATACATAAGGCAGCCACTATCAATTGCTAAAAATCTTTCAGCACAATAGGAGAATATTGAGCTCAAGGATTTATCACCATCCATGAGTTCTTGACAAATATATACAAAATTATCCACCTTAAACATGTATTTAAAGAGAGGCAAAAAATGGGCAGTAGCCTTACCTTAGTTTCTGGAAATTTATCCTCTAAACTTGTACTTCAAGAAACTGAAACTCTCCTTCAAACTTTTACTTGAAAAGGGGGGCAATATTCAAGAACCCTAAGGTGTTTTAGGGCTTCTGTTTGAAGCTAAGAAAGACCAAGAGACAAACTTAAGAAATCTAAAAAAATTTACAAGTTAAAAATAAAGCAAAAGATCTGATCTTTATCCCCTTAAAAGGGAGGTGCATTGGCCGACTTTCTTGGCCAATTTTGGGCCATATATTGTCAAGTAGGTGACCCACCTACTTGGCCTCATAACTTGGGCCTTTGGGGACTTCAACACTTGTTGGGCCTTGTTGCCAATTATCCCTATATTCTTGTCAATTTGGGCCATAATTAATGCAAGTAGGTGATCCACCTACTTGGACTTTTCACTTGGGACTTTTTGGACATAAGACTATTGGGCATTGGCTGTCCATTTCCTCCTTATTCTTCTAATCAACTTTGGCCAAATTAATGCATGTTGGTGGTAGTGTACTTTGCCCAATAACATGGTCAAAAGAGTCTTAGTAGGTGATGCACCTACTTGGTCCTTTGGGCTGGTCAATAAGTCAAAGTAGGTGATGCACCTACTTGTCACCTACTAGCTTAGTTAGGTCTAGCAAGCACTTCAATATTTTATTTCATTTCTAGACCTTAATACCTTCAACTTAACATAAAACTTATATATGCTATGTCACTTTAAGTTTTACACTCAAATACCACCTTATGATCTCAAGTTTAAATACTTCCATCGACGTCAACTTAATCGGGTCGCATCAAAATCTATGGACAGTTCACTTTAAATCTGTTCTATTGCCACTAGTCACATAGCTAACCGGATCCATAACTATACCACAAGGCAATTTATAAGTGTTATATAAATAGAACAAGTACACGTAGAATACGAGGTGTTACATTAGGGTTTTGGGTTTATGACCTACGATTTAGGGTTTAAGGTTTAGGGCTTAGGGTTTGTTTTAAGGATTTTTAGGTTTTGAGTTTTAAAAGGTTTTTAGGGATTCTTTTGGTTTAGGGTTTAAGGTAGGAGGGTTTCATAGGTTTAGGATTTCTTTGGGCTTAGGGTTTAGGTTATTAGGGTTTTTTAGGATTTAGGAGTTACGGTTGAGGGTTTTTTTATGGTTTAGGGGTTAGGGGTTAGGGTTTAAGGATTAGCATTTAATGTTTCTTAGTATTTCGTAAGGGTTTAGGGTTTAGGGATTCTTAGGGTTTAAGGTTTTATGTTTAGGGATTTTTTTATCATTTAGTGTATAATGTTTTAGGTTTAGAGTTTTTTATGGTTTAGGGTTAAAGGTAATTTCTTATGTTTAGGGTTTTAAAGATTTTTTAGGGTTTAAGGTTTCTTAGGGTTAAGGGTTTCTTAGGGTTTTTAGGGATTTTTAGTATTTTTATTGTTCAGAATTTTTTTAGAGTTTAGGATTATTAGGGTTTAGTGTTTCTTAGGAGTTAGGATTTAGGGTTTTTTAGGATCAAGGTTTAGGGCATAGAGTTTTTTTAAGGTTTTTAGGTTTTTAGGTTTAAGGTTTTATTAGGTTTTTTAGGGTTCAACGTTTTTTTATGGGTTTTATAGGTTTAGGGTTTTTTACAATTAGGGATTTTAAAGAATTTTTAGGGTTTCTTAGGGGATTTTAGGATTTAGGGTTTCTTAGCATTTAGGATATAGGGTCTTAAGTTTAGGCCTTTTTTAGCTTTTAGGGATTTAAAGGGTTTTTTTTTTTAGAGTTTTTAGGTTTAGGCTTTTAAAGGTTTTTTGGGTTTTTTAGGGTTAGGTTTTCTTAGGGTTTTTTAGGGTTAGTTTTTCTTAGGGTTTAGGGTTTCTTAGTGTTCCGTAAGGCTTAGATTTTAGGGTTTGGCCCTAAGATTTAAGGTTTCTTAGGGTATAGGGTTTAGGGTCTCTTAGGCTTTAGAGTTTTAGGTTTAGGTTTTTTGTTTAAAGGTTTTTAGGATTTAGGGCTTAAGTTTTTCTGGGGTTTAGGGTTTTTTTTAGGTTTAGGGTTTTTAAAAGTCTTTTGGTTTTTTTATAGTTTTTTATGGTTTCGGGGTTCTTAGGGCTTAGGGTTTATTACGATTTAGGGCTTAGAGTTTTAGATTTAGGATTTTTTTAGGGTTTAAGGGGTTTTAGGGTTTAGATCTTAGGGCTTAAGTTTTTCTAAGGTTTTTTAAGTTTAGAGTGTTTTTAGGGTTTTAAAAGGTTTTTTAGGATTTTTAATAGTTTAGGGTTTAGGGCTTAGGGTTTTTTAGGATTTTTATGGGGTTTTAGGCTTTAGGGTTTTTAGGGTTAAGGGTTTCTTAGGGTTTCGGATTTCTTAAGGTTTTTAGGGATTTTTAGGTTTAGGGTATTTAAAACCTTTTATGGATTTTTAGGGTGTAGTGTTTTAGGTTTATGGTTTTTTTAGGGCTAGGTTTTAGGGCATAGGGGCTTTTTTAGGGTTTTTTAGGTTTAGGATTTCTTTAGGGTTTTTGAGGTTTTATGTTTTTTTAGGGTTAGTTTTGGGCTTGAGAGATTCTTAGGGTTTTAGGTTTAGGGTTTTTAGGAGTTTAGGGTTTAGGATTTTTTATAATTTAGGGTTTAGAGTTTTAAGGTTTTTTAAGGTGTAAGGTTTTTTATGGTTTAGGGTTTCTTAAGGTTTAGTGTTTATGGTTTCCTAGGGTTAAGGGTTTATGGTTTCTTGAGGTTTGGGGTTTCTTAGGGTTTAGGGTTTAGGATTTAGGGAATAGGGTTATGTCTTAAGGTTTGGGTTTAGATTGTAGGCCTTAACGTTTAGGGTTTTTTATTAGGAATTTTTAGGTTTAGGGCCTTTAAGAAATTTTTTTAGGGTTTTTTTAGGTTTAGGGTTTAGGGGTTCTCATTTTAGGTTTTGTGGTTTTTAAGGGTTTTGCATTTAGGGTTTCTTAAGGTTTAGGGTTTAGGGGTTCTCATTTTAGGTTTTGTGGTTTTTAAGGGTTTTGCATTTAGGGTTTCTTAAGGTTTAGGGTTTAGGGGTTCTCATTTTAGGTTTTGTGGTTTTTAAGGGTTTTGCATTTAGGGTTTCTTAAGGTTTAGGGTTTAGGGTTTTAGGGTTTATGGCTTATTGTTTTTCTAGGGCTTTTTAGGCTTAGGGGTTTTATAGGGTTTTTATGGGTTTAGGGTTTCCTAGGGTTTAGGGCTGATGGTTTTTTTTTTTATGATTTTTAAGGGCTTAGGGTATAGGTTATTTTTAGGGTTTTAAAGTTTATGATTTAGGTTTAGGGGTTTTATGATTTTTTTGGCGGGTTATGAATTTTTAGGGTTTTCGATTTCATAGTGTTTAGAGTAAAGGATTTTTTAAGGTTTAGGGTTTTAGGTTTAATGTTTTTAGGGGTTGTTTAGGGCTTAGGTTTTTTTTTTTTTTGGGTTTTTTAATGTTTTTTGAACGTTTAGGGTTTTTGTAAGGTTTTGTAGGGTTTAGGGTTTCTGAGGTTTTCTTAGGGTTAAGGTTTACAGTTTCTTATGATTTAGTGTATAGGGTTTAGGGTTTCTTATTTATTTTTTTGGGTTTAGGGTTTCGTAGGGATTAGGGTTTAGGCCATAAGGTGAAGGGTATAAGGTTTATAGTTTCTTTAATTATTTTAGTGTTTTTAGGGTGTAGGGTTTTTTTTAGTGTTTAGGGTTTAGGACTTAGGGTTTTTTAGGTTTAGGGTTTTTTAAGTGTTTTTAGGGGTTTTTAATGGTTATTAGGGATTTATAGGGTTTAGGGTTACTTAGGGTTTAGGGTTTCTTAGAGTTTAGGGTTACTTAGGGTTCCTTAGAGTTTAGGGTTTCTTGGGGTTTAGGGCTTAGGGTTTTTTAGGGTTTAGGGCTTCGGGTTTAGGGTTAAGAGTTTAGGATTTTATATTTAGGGTTTCTTGTGGTTTAGTGCTGAGGGTTTTAGGTTTAGGGTTTTTTTAGGGATTAGGGCATTTGCTTTTTTAGGTTTAATGTGTTTTAAAGTTATTTTTAGGGTATTTTAGGGTTTAGAGATTCTTGTGGTTTAGGGTTTAGGGTTACTTAGGGTTTACGGTTTTGGGTTTTAAAATTATATTTTGGGTAAATTAGGTTTAGGGGTTAGTGTTTTTTAGGGTTTTTTAGGTAAAGACTTTTTAAAGGTTTTTAGGGGTTTTTTTTTTGGGTTTTTAGGTTTTGAGTTTCAAAAGGTCTTTTGAGTTTAGGGTTTAGGGTTTGAGGGTTTCTTAGAGTTTAGGGTATTAGGGTTTTTTAAGGTTTTGGGGTTAAGGTTAAGGGTTTAGGGTTTCTTAGGGCTTAGGGTTTCGGGTTTAGGTTTTTTGAGGGTTTAGTGTTTAGCATTTAAGGTTTCTTAGTATTTCTTTTGAGTTTGTTAATGTTTTTTAAGGGTTTAGGGTTTTAGGTTTAGGGTTTTTTATGGTTTAGGATTTAAGGTTTTATGTTTAGAGTTTTTTATGGTTGAGGGTTTAAGGGAATTTCTTAGGTTTAGTGTTTTAAAGGTTTTTTACGGTTTAAAGTTTCTTGGGGGTTTTAGGGTTAAGGGTTTCTTTGGGTTTTTTTTAGGGATTTTGAGGTTCTTTTAGGTTTAGGATTTTACAGAGTTTAGGATTTATTAGGGTTTAGGGTTTCTTAGGGTTTAGGGATTAGAGATTTAGGTTTAGGGTTTAGGACATAGAGTTCTTTTTAGGGAATTTAGGTTGAGGGTTTTCTTTGGGTTTTTTAGGTGTAGGGTTTTTACGATCAGGGTTAATAAAGAGTTTTTAGGGTTTCTTAGGGTTTAGGGTTTCTTACAGTTTAGGGGTTCTTAGGGTTTAGGGTTTCTTAGGATTTAGGGCATAGGGTTTTAAGTTTAGGCTTTCTTTTGTTTGTAGAGTTTTTAAGGGTTTTTTTTAGTGTTTTTAGGTTTAGGCTTTTTAAAGATTTTTAAAGAGTTTATAGGGTTGTCATTTTATTACGGTTTAGGGTTTCTTAGTGTTTCATAAGGCTCGGGGCTTAGACTTTATCCCTAAGGGTTAGGGTTTAGGTTTTCTCTTGGTACAGTCTTTAGCGTTAAGTGTTTCTTACGATTTACAGTTTTAGGTTTTTTGTTTAAGGGATTTTAGGGTTTAGGGTTTAGGTTTAGAGTTTTTTTAGGGTTTTAGGTTTAGGGTTTTTAAAGGTTTTTAGGATTTTCAAGGTTTTTTACGGTTTAGGGGTTCTTAGGGCTCAGGTCTTCTCAGGGTTTAGGTCTTAGGGTTTTAGATTTTGGGTTTTTTAGGGTTTTTTTTTAGGATTTTAAGGTTGTTGGGTTTCTTAGTGTTTAGGGTTTCTTAGGGTTTAGGTTTTCTAAAGATTTAGGCTTTAGCATTTCTTAGGGCTTGTGGTATAGGGTTTTTATAATTTCTTAGGGTTTAGAATTTTGGTTTATATTTTTGGGTTTTGAGTTTAGGGTTTATGATCTAAGGTTTAGGGTTTAAGGTTTTAAAATTGTTTTCAGGGCTTACGATTTGGGGTTTCAGGATTCTTAGCATTTTTTTAAATGTTTTTTAGGATTTAGGTATTCTTAGGGTTTTTATAGGGTTTTTTAGGGTTTAGAGTTGATGGTTTTATTAGGGATATTTAGGGTTTAGGGTTTAGGGCTTAGAGTTTTTTAGGGTTGGGGATTTTTTTAGGGTTTTTTAAAAGATTTTTTTATGGTATTTTGGGTTAAGGTTTTCTAAGTATTTAGGGATTAGGATTCTTTAGGGTTTAGGGCTAAGGTTTCTTAGGGTTTAGAGTTTAGGTTATTTTTATAGGTTTTTATGGTTTAGGGCTTAGGTTTTTTTAGGATTTTTTAGGCTTAGATTTTTTTATGGTTTAGGGCTTAGGGTTTCCAGGGCTTAGGGTTTCAGATTTAGAACCTAAGGTTTAGGGTTTGGGGTTTCTTAGGGTTTAGGATTTTGCATTTTAGGCTTCTTAAAGTTTTTTTTTGGGTCTTTTAGGTGTAAGGTATAGGGTTTAGGGTTTTTTAGGGTTTAGGGTTTATGGTGTTTTATTTTTGTTTGTTAAGTTTAGGGTTTTTAGGTTTAGAGTTTTTAAAGATTTTTTGGTGTTTTTTAGGGTTTAAGGATTCTTAGTGTTTTTTTTGGGTTTAGTGTTTGGGTTTCTTAGTATTTGGGTTTAGGCTTATGATTTTTTTAAGGGTTTATGGTTTAGGGTTTCTTAGAGTTTTGGTTTTAGGGTTTAGAGTTTAGGGCTTAGGGTTTCTTAGATTTTGGGGTTTAAAGGTTTTCTTTAGGTTTTTTAGGGTTTGGGGTTTCTTAGTATTTTTAGAGTTTAGGTTTTCTTAGGGTTTAGGGGATTCTTATGGTTTAGTGTATAGGGTTTAGGGTTTAGTTTTTTTTATGATTATTAGGGTAAATTAGGGTGTAGGGCCTAGTGTTTTTCAAGTTTTTTTAGGTTTAAGCATTTTAATGGTTTTTAGGGGGTTTAAAGGGAATTTTTTTAGAGTTTTGTGGTTTAGAGTTTTTAAAGGTTTTTAGTTTTCATAGGGTTTAGGGTTTATGGTATCAGGGTTTCTTAGGGTTTAGGGTTAAGAATTTCTTAGGGTATAGGTTTTAGGGTAATAGGGTTTCTTATAGCTTAGGGTTTATAAGGGTTTGAGGTTTAGAGTTTCTTAGGGTTTAGTGTTTCTTAGGGTTTCTTAGTGTAAGTTATTGTTTAGTTTTTTATTGGTTTAGGGTTTAGGGCTTAGGCTTTTAGGTTTAAGGATTTTTTTTGTTTTTTTAGGTTAGGGCTTATCAGTTTTTAGGGTTATTTAGGTTTAGGGTTTTAAAAGGTTTTTAGGGGTTTTTTTTTTTTTTTTGGGGGGGGGGGGGGGGGGGGGGGGTGTTCTTCGTGGTNGTTTGGGTTTCTTAATGTTTAGTGTTTAGGCATAAGATTTAGGGTTTAGAGTTTATTCCCTAAGGTATAGGGTTTCTTAGGGTTTATGATTTATCGTTTAGGGTTTCTTAGGGTTTAGGGGGGTTTAGGATTATTTTTTTAGGGTTTATGGGTTTGTTTAGTGTTTTGTAGATTTAGGGTTATTTATAATTAGGGGTTTTAAAGGTTTTCTAGGGTTTCTTAGGGTTTTGGATTTCTTAAGGTTTAGGGTTTTTTAGGATTTAGGGAATATGATTTTATGTTTAGGGTTTTTTCTAAGGTTTAGGGTTTTAAAGGGTTTCTTAGGGTTCTTAGGATATTTTAGGTTTCAGGTTTTTAAAGGTTTATAGAGTTTTTTTAGGGTTTAGGTTTTCTTAGGGTTTAGGGTTTCTTAATGTTTCATAAGGCTTGGGGTTTAGGGTTTATCCCTAAGGTTTAGGGTTACTTAAGGTATAGGGTTTAGCGTTCCTTAGGGTTTGGAGTTTTAGTTTTAGGTTTTTTATGGGGTTTTAGGGTTTATGGTTTAGGGCTTACGTTTTTCTAGGGTATTTTTAGGTTTAGAGTTTTTTTAGGTTTAGTGTTTTTAAAGGGTTTATTAGGATTTTTATATTTTTACGATTTAGGGGTTCTTATGGCTTTGGGTTTCTTTGGGTTTAAGGCTTAGGGTTTTAGATTTTGGGTTTTTTTTTTAGGGTTTTTTCAGTTTGGTGTTTTTAAAGGTTTTTTAGGGGTTTTTAGGGTTTAGTGTTTCTTAGGGTTAAGGGTTTATGGTTTCTTAGGGTTTCGGGTTTAGGGATTCCTTGAGTTTTTAGGGCTTAGGGTCTAAACCTTTAGATTTATGATTTAAGGTTTAGGGTTTTTTATGGTTTAGGGATTCTTAGGGTATTAAAATGTTTTTAAGGGTTAGGGATTCTTAGTTTTTTTTTTTAGGGTTTAGGGTTTTTTTGGGGATATTTAGGGTTTAGGGCTTAGAGTTTTTATGGCTTTTTATGTTTAGGATTTTTTAAAGGTTTTTTAGGTTAAGGGCATCTAAGTGTCTCGAGATTAGGGTTGCTTAGGTTTTAGGATTTTTTAGGGTTTAGAGTTTCTTAATGTTTAGGGCTGAGGGGATTTTAGGGTTAAGGGTTTCTTAGGGTTTAATGTTTAAGGATTTAGGTTTAGGGTTTTTTAGAGTTTAGGTCTTAGGGTTTAGGGTGTAGGGTTTAGGGTTTAGGGTTTAGGGTTTAGGGTTTAGGGTTTAGGGTTTAGGGTTTAGGGTTTAGGGTTTAGGGTTTAGGGTTTAGGGTTTAGGGTTTAGGGTTTAGGGTTTAGGGTTTAGGGTTTAGGGTTTAGGGTTTAGGGTTTAGGGTTTAGGGTTTAGGGTTTAGGGTTTAGGGCTTAGGGCTTAGGGTTTAGGGTATTATTAGGTTTAGAGTTTTTCTTAGGGTTTTTTAGGTTTAGGGTTTTCAAATGTTTTTTAAATTTTTTATGGTTTAGGGGATCTTAGGGCTTAGGGTTTTATATTTAGGGGTTTTTTACGATTTAGGGTTTAGGGCATTGGGTTTTCTTAGGATTTCAAAAGTTTTTTTTTGGGTTTTTAGGTTTAAAGGTTTTAAAGTTTTTTTAGGGTTTAGAGTTTAGGGTTTAGGATTTTAAGTTTACATTTTTTTGTGTAAGGGGTTTTTGGTGTTTAGGGTGTAGGGTTTAGAGCTTAAGTTTTACTAGGGTGTTTTTTTGGGTTTAGAGATGTTTTATGTTTAGAGTTTTTAAAGGTTTTTTAGGATTCTTATGGTTTTATAAGGTTAGGGGTTCTAAGGGATTAGGGTCTCTTAGGGTTTAAGGCTTAGGGTTTTAGATTAAGGATTTTTAATAGAGTTTAGGGGTTTAAAGGGTTTTTCTAGGTTTAGGGCTTTTAAAGGTTTTTAGGTTATTTTAGGGTTTAGGTTTTATTAGGGTTTAAGATTTCTTAGGGTTTAGGGTTGCTTAGTGTTTCGTAAGGCTTGGGATTTAGTGTTTGATTAACGTTTCAAGGACACTTCATCCAATTCTAAGTGTCAACGATCGCTAGTCAGTATAAACCCAACTAAATAAGTTGGGGTCGAATCCCACAAGGAGTGGTACATGTTTGAGAGTCAAGTGAGAAGTACAAATATGGTCAACTCAGTCATAGTAATAGACATTATCGAATAAGAACATAATTCAAATCAGGGGGTGACACGAATGTCAAATAATAGGGGGTTTTGGTTTTTAATATCAACTACAGCAATAGCAAACAATACGAAATACGATAATGAGACGGGTTCTTGGGATGTGATTCGATTATAAGCTAATATATACAAATGGGTAATTGCAACTATAAGAAAATAGCTAGATATTAGTGAGTAAGCTAGGCTATAGAGAAGGTAAACTTTCTCTCAAACAATTTACCCCAAATCAAGTTGATTTCTCTTGAACATCAACAAGCAAGAAAAAATTAGAACATCCTACACCTTAGTCCATTCACTCTCTCGAGCTGAATATGTGGAATTGGGTTTAGGATTCACTCTCTTGAGCTGAACCCGTGTCAACCCAATACCAACTGACCATCAATAAGATTAAAAAATTTGAGAAAATAGATAAATTCATTTTCTGATCAAAGAGCATGCTTATGATTGTCCTTTATATAGATATATAGATTTTTTCAATAAAAAATAGTTATTGTATATTATACCTTTACCCTTATTTAGAAAAGAAATTAGTTTTGACATAATTAAAAATCATAATAAAATAGATTCTATTTAATTAGAGGATAATTTGTTGAAAACACTTGTTCTTCTTTTATTAATCTAAATAGATTTCTTTGTGCAGAAAGTTACAATTTGAGTTTGACATTTAAAACTTCATACATGATCATTAAGAGCCTATTTGACATTAATGCTAAAAATAGCTTATTTTTAGAAGCTTTTTTTAAAATCACTTTTTAGAAAAATATTTTTGAAAAAAAAAAACAATTCGTGTTTGGCTAATTCATTTGAAAAGTACTTTTCATAAGCAAATTGTGTTTCGCTAATCTTTTTTAAAAAGTATTTTTAAAAGTCAAATTAAAAAAAAAGGACATCTATTAATATACTTCTAATATTAAAATTATTTTTTAGAGAGAAACTATTTGAAATATCTATTATAAAAAAAATAACTAATTTTTTATTTATTAAACTAAAATTTACATGTTTAAATTTTCAATCAATATTGTACCTTTTTGGGAGGTTGAATCTTTAATTGTTATTTTTTTTTTCTTTTTTCTTATCTTGTAAAAATATTGTTGTTACCTCTTTTCTAATTCTACAAAAATAATACGTAAAATAATATATAATATATAATATATAAAATAATATTATATAAATGTGAAATAAATTATAAAATTTATTATATAAAAATAAAAAATAAAATTCTTAAATGAAATCTAATCAAACTTATAAAATATGCTAATTAATTAATAAAAGATATATTGTTTAATCAAACTTATGAAATATTCTAGTTAATTAATAAGAAATATATTGGTAAATATGTATATATGAAAATGATATTTTAATCTTGAGAAAAAATAATTTTTTTATTTCTGTTTCTGCTTTTTTTTTTAAAACATAAATTTTTAGCCTCTTTCCAACATATGAAAAACTATTTCTGCTACCATTTAAAAGCACTTTTACTGATTTGTCAAACACTTAATTTTTCAAATAAATGTTTTTCTTTTCAAAATAAGTGTTTGTGGCCCCAACCGTAAGACCGCTCATTAAGGCAGCTTCCAGCGATAAAATACAAAATAAAATATTTTACTGTTGTGATGATTTTTGAAAAGTTGTCGCTTACTTTTCTACTACAGTAGAAGAGTGAGATGAAAAATGGTATCAACAAGTCTGATTTAAGTTGAGGATATTTTAGTCATTGTGTGTTAGTAGCTTTACTTATGTGTCTAAATCTGCTCCTCACTATTATAGGTGTCATTAATTTATGTTGCCAACACATAAGTCTAATTGTAGAGTTCCTCTCATTTCACATTCTTCTCTGATTTATAAGAGATGCAATGTTTAAACATTATAAAACAAAAGATATAAACTCAAAAATGTATAAAAATATAATAAGATACCAGTTACTCTTATTTAAAAGATTCCCTAACCGACAATCATCACTATTTTATGGGTAAATGATCGTACTTTTTAGACGACTCCTTATGGATTTGTTACGATATGTCATTGAATACTTGATAATAATATGAAACTGAATAGCGTAATTTATGGAATCTCTATTTGATTTTCAATTTTTTTTTTCCTAACTATGCGCAACAGACGGATACATAATGTATCAATAATAATGTATCCGATCACTTAGTTATGTAGCCAAATGGCCTTAAAAACATAAGATTTATGTAATTAGAAAAAGAATAGAGATAGAAGGTAATTTCACTAGTACACTGTATTTGATTCTTAAAAATTATACTTTTCTTATCCGTCCAAACCCAATACAACTAAAAAATAATTTCTCTTTTGTCAGACCCGACCCAAATCTATTTATGATTGAGTTGTAGATGGATTGGGTTTTTTTCATTTGGATCGCTTCTGGAGGGGTAAACCAAATGGATGAGGTAATCTTTTAAAGTCGCATGACATTTTTGGAATTAAGAAAATAATTTTAGTTTTTTAATTTAATAGATATAAGTCTATTAATGAAAAAGATGAATATGCATCCTTTATCAAATGACGGGGTATGTACGAGATATATGCATCACTTTTTTAACGAGAAATCGAGGACTATATCCGCTCTAATCTCAAAGTAAAGGGGAATATTTGCTCTTTTCTTAATTTACAATGCACATTTAATTGTTGCCTTAGAGTAATCAATTCTAGGAAGGTCATCTAATTATTTTTGGAGTATTTCCTATCTAGGATGCTCCCTATTTTTGGTCGATTTTGGAGTACTCCCTATTTTGCTATTGTTTTTTTGTTTCGGGATTGGACTCATGTTGGGCCTAGTCTCCTGGGTTTTCAGGCTCTTCAGCCTATTAAGTTTTTGTATTGTAAAGACTTGCTTTTTATTTAGGAAAAACTACCTTATCAGACATACCTATAATTATATCATATATACTAATTATATCTATATTTTCAAATAATTACATATTTTATCATTAAGAGTTTTCTACTATATATTGAGAAAGATACACTTAGATACATATATTTTTACTACCAGATACACTAAAATATAGAACAGGGTGAGTGACATAGGAGGGAGGCGAACGAGATAGACATGTATCCTAGATACATGTGAATCACATTATATGTATCAGGTGTAATTCGCATATATATGGGATACTAATGAAATTTACATGTATCTGGGATACCAGAGATACACAGGACAGTGGCGAGCGAGATGAGAAGGAGGCGAGCGAGATTTGTCATGTATCCCAGATACATGTGAATTCACTTGGATACAGTGTATCTAGAATAGATTACACTTAATTTTGACCACATGTATTCCCAGATACATGTATCCGAACGTATTTAGACGCACAAAAATCTGATAAGATTCGTAATATTGCAAACTAGCTAGAGTGTAGCTAAATACTGGAGCTCTGCCTAAATATGCATCACGCACAATGGAAATAATTCTGGAGGTGGCGCTCCTAATAGGATTATCTTCGTGTCAAAATTTCAAATTCAAAACTTCTAATTAAGGATAAAACAATCTCACGACTGCATCACAACCCTATCAGTCCTATTGAGGAATCTTAATCAGTAGTACTCATGGGGTAATCTGATTCAGGAGAGTGTCACTACAGATTAAGACCAACATACTTGGTACCCCAGCTATCCTTAGCTGTATGTGTTTTATACTACATTTGATAAAAGTTAATTAATAATAGAAAGAAAAGGACAAAGAGAAGGTGAGTAATGTGGTGTCTTCTGAAAAGTCACATGATGAGACATGTCCTTTTAATCTTTTCAATTTTAAAGATTGCTTGGAATTAAAGAGATCTAATCGACATTAGTCAAACCACCTCACATGCTTCACATCCCACTACCAATTAACAACAAATTGAAAAACAACAAACTAATTTGGCTTAATTCATTTACAATTCCTTGAATTTGTCCATAAATAACTTTATTAAGATATATGACTAGTTTCTATTAAACAAATATAATATACTATAATAAAGTGTTTTTATTAGATTTTTTTTTATTTAAAAAAATAATAATAATAAAAAATAATATATATATATATATATATATTCTTTAAATATCCCTTACATCATAAAAAAAATATAGGACATCTCTTTTAATTATGCATATTACTCTTAATTAGAAAATATTTGGATTTGTACGACTTATTGAGGTATGTGTGTATAATTAAATAAAATGACAGATTTTATGTGGCTAATTTATCTACAAAATGGACATTTAAAAATACGTGAAGAAATTTTTAAATTGAAAATATCTAATAGGAACACTATATAATGTATTTAAGTGAAATAAATCATAGTTCAAATAAATAAAATTTATTGACAAGAAAATCATTTTCAGCCTCTTCACCCATACTATTTTTATAATTCCATTTATGTAACATATATATTTTTATAGTATACAGAATTTTTTATTTTTTAACCTTTGTATTATACATTATTGTTGAAATACAAATTCATTAACATTACAAGTATAGAATAATCATTTTATAAGTTTGTTGCAAAATCTAATGTTCTTTTTTTTTTTATGTTTGTTATCTTAATATTACATGAATTATATATATATATTTTATGTGCATGCATATTTAAATTTCACTTTTCTCTTAGACGTGATGCATGGACGTACTTTTTAACTTAACTTTAGTTGATATTTATGTTCTCCATATTTGAATGTGAATAAGTAGATACTTAAATTTATATAGAGTTGAATAGTAGATACACATGTCATACACATGACATCATATATGCCCCACATGACATACAATAAATCAATTCGAATGTATCTCACATGAATTGACATGTAAGACACGTGTGTCTACTTATGCATACCAAAAATTTGACAAAAATATAAGTTGAAACTAAGTTAAAAGGCATATTTATGTATTATGTTTATCTTTTATTCTCTATTATCGATGTAGATAAATGAATTTTGATTGTCATTTATAACATATTTTTTGAACTAAAATTTACATTTATTTACAATATAAATAAATAATCTTTTAACAAATTATTATGAAGTATCTCTTTAATTTTATTAATTATTTTTGTATTAATGCATCGAAATATGTTTATAAGGTTATCACATTATAGGTTTTGTTAAAATTAATAAAAATAAAAATAATTATTTATTTTGTTCATTCGAGAATGACATTAGCTTATATATTCAATCAATATTTTTCATTTTTTGGACGAAATTAATATTCTCTTATAGCATAAATTTTATTTAAATTAAAAAATATTATAATTTTAAAGAGTATAGAAAGGATAAAAGTTGATAATGTAAGGATAAAATATGCATTTTAAAAAGTTAATCATGAAAAGAGAGGGAGAATGACTATTTTTTCAAAGTTGGGGGTGGGTGGGTTTGATTTTTAAAATAAAATTGGTGGTGTAAATAATTTTGACCTATTAAAAAACTATAAATGTGATAAGCCAAGAAATTTCCTTCACCTCAAGCATCTCAATTGATCAATACTTCATATAATTAAGTAACATCCGTTGGTTAAATTTTTTTAAAGGAAATAAGATTTTTTTGTCCTTCTTATAATTTGAATTGTAGAAAATAATGTTTTAATTTTATTTTTTTGTAAAAATAATTTTAAAAAATTATGTATAAAAATAAAATCTTCTGATAAAAAAAAACATCATAAAACTAAGAAAAGGGTAATAGCTTTTAGTCTATGTTGAGCTAGCTTTGTCCTGTAATATTTTTATCAACCGTGTGGAAGCAACTTTTGGCCTAAAACTATGGATGACCCTTAATATAAGTTAGTTTAATTTGAATGTAATTTAAAAAATAAAAGATTTTTAAAATTTATAGTCTAAAATAATTGATAAATATTTATATGATTATAAATTATTTTATTCAGAATAGAATATAAGTATTTTAAAGTTAAATTGTTTGTAAATATAAAAGCATGTCTTTTTTTTATATTGACTAAAAATAAAAATAAGTCATATAAATTTAAACAGATGGAGTGTTATGTTTAATTATTATTAGTAATAGCTTGAATAGTCACACTCACACATGTGTTATCAAAAATGAATTTCTCTATTAATTCCCATTCATAAAAGCCATATAGTATTAGTATTTTTTTTCTAGTAAAGCAAACTTCATATACTTTCAAACTTATTTCTCTCATCATCATTAATGATCCATCATCTCTCTCAAAATAGGAAGAATGAGAAATAATTATAGAACCATATTTCTTCTTTTGTTCTTGTTTTTGTCCCAATTGTTGATGATTTTTGGTAGATCATTCCCTCCTAATATACAATCAAGAAGATTATTAATCGATTCATTCACATCACTTTCTGTTAATCCTAGTAAAGTGAATGAATCAATTATAGTAGCACCTGAAAAAGCTGTGAAAAATAGTTTAAGGAGTAAACCTCCAAGTTCTTGGAATCCTATCCAAAATAATTTGCATCCATGAAGGACGGACGGAGCTAGGAATCTGACGAAGGGTGTGCAAATTTCCTTCTCAATTGTGTTAAGGGCGTTCAAAAGTAAATATACACTCATATTTACTAAATTTAACATTTCCTGGCGAAAGTTGTGCACTGGACCATCCTTCGCCTAAAATGGCTCCGTCCTTGGTCAAGGACCTCAATGTCAAGGTTAATATCAAGACGTACGTTTATTTATTTTTGGTCCAAGAAGTTGATTGCATTATATTTTGAATAATTGGACGTGAGTGAAAATTCTGAATTCGCTATTGTACAAAAGTGGAAATATGTGAGTTCATACGTATAAAAGGTACGTAGCAAGGGAGGGGTGACCCAACAATGAGCCGTTAATTAATTTTGTGGATATCCTGAATAATTCAATCATGATGTATTCAGATCGAATGATTATATATTTTTCCTAGCAAATTTTTGAATTTGATATCAGCTTGCTCGATCTTTTATCAGTGATTACCTTCATTAAGTTGATAAAGAATCTCTCTAAAATTTATTTATTGATTTGGTGATTAACCAAGGGCGGAGCTAGGAAGCTACGTCATTTGTGGCACGGACTGGATTGTACATGCTTTTTTTTTTCTTCTTTTTGTAAGTTGAATGTGCTTTATCTTCTTTTTTTTTTTGCAAATTTTGAGGCAAGTAAAAGGAAGATGCTATAATGAATTATTGCTCTCTCACAATTTTGTAATTTTTTTTCTCTTTTTTTTCTTCTCATGTTAGTGTTATATTATTTCTTTGTCTATAACAACTAATCCCTAGCTAGAAAAATGGTATTCATCCATTTATATGTATTTTTTAAAAAATTAAAGAACCATTTATATGTATTTTTTATATAATGTTACCTTAATTTTTTTCTCTGTCATTACATTAAGTCCAGATTATACCATGTTGAGCAAAAATGGTAAATATATATATATATATATATATCTTGTTCTTAATCTTAAATAAATTAATGATAGGAATATGAACAAAGAACATATATATTTGATTGTTGGTGCACTCTTTATATATTTACCATGTACACAATAGTTGTTTTCTGTCTGAAATGACTGTTTATCCAATTTTATTCTGTTGCTTTTGATAATTAATTCCCATTAATTCAACCAGAAGTTCTTATAGGAACTATTTAAAATTTATTTATTGTTTATATGAAGTTTACCCTTTAAATTGAACCTTTAAGCTCATTTTCTTATGAAATTTGCAAGTAAATTTATTTTAAAACATATTTAATATAATATGTACTAATGGGTCATTATTAGATTTTAACTTTGAACTCAATAAATTAAATTGGATCATAAAATTGGGGATGGAAGAAGTAACATAGATTTTTATATTTATACATAATAAATCCAAGTACGCAGAACTTAACATGTTTTCAATTTTTAAACATTTTTAAGATTAGGGAAAACTAATGGACCACAAAACTCAAAATAATTATATGTTTATGCCCCAATCCAATGTAATTCAAGAAATACACATTCTCTCAAAAAAAAAATTACAGCCCATACCCCCATATATTAAGGCTGATAATTTTCGCTTAACTGATACTAAATCAGTATCATATAATGTATTGATATTATTAAGGCTGATAATTTCGCTTAACTATACTATAAGAGTATATGTATATTGTTGTGGTATCATTACAGTTTCTTGTTCAGAAATTACTCATTAGTCAATGATACTATAAGAGTATATATAAGAGTATATATAGATATATACTCTTATAGTATCATTGACTAATGGTAATTTCTAAGTAAGAAACCTTAATAATACCAATACAGTATTTATATATACTGATTTAGTATCAATTAAGCGAAATTATCAGCCTTAATGATACTAATACAATATATGATATTGATTTAGTATCAGTTAAGTGAAATTAGTTGGGGGTATATAATGTAATTATTTAGTGAGGTATGAAGAATATAAATGAGTATATACTTGTAATTATTTTGTTTTTATGAGGTATTTGCTTAGTTTCCTTTGAGATTATTCAGCTTGTTGCCCAAGGATGGAGTGCTTTTTATGAGGCTTTTTTTTTCCTTCCAATTTTGGCTAAAAAAATGTCACATTACTATAATTAGAAATAATTAATTAACTTTATAATTCTCATTTTATCGTCTATAAAATAATTTATAGCTACATAAATATCTAAGAATTATTTCAGAGCATATTTTTTTAATTTTTTTTTAAATAACGTATCAAATTAAATAATATCACATAAAGTGAGACAGAGCGAGTAATACCTTTTATTTTCTAAATAAAAATGAGAGAACAAAAAGAGGGAATAAAATGTGATTGCATGTGCTAAGGTGTTAGATGTTTAACACAAACATATAGTATATGCGTAATATTACATATATTTATAACTAAAAAGGGAAAAGTTCAAGTAAAAAATAAAATAAAATAAAATAAAGATGCACATGAGCATGAGGCAGGCACAAAATACCATGTAGGGTGCACATGTAATTTGATCTCAATAATTGACACCTAAATAATTTTCCCCTAATTACCTTTACAGCTGAATTGGGTTCTTCATCTCACTTTTAATTCAACACACTAATCATAATGTTTTTTTTTCTATTTCATTGTAAATTATGTATACGGATAGTGAAAAATATAAAATTTAACCTATAATATTATGTTAGCAGAAGCGGTTCAAATATATTAATGGTCTAAAGAAAAAATCAAATGAATAGCTTTTTCTTTTTTTGAAAAAAATGTGTTGATTAGTTTAAATAGTTGTGTGGATTGTGATTTTCCTTTGACTTTATCAATGACTTTCTGTAGATGCTAACCCCTTTAGAGCTGCCTCTATATGTTTGTAATATTTTTACTAAATTATCAATAATTATTTATTATAAAATATATTTATACTTAATTTATATAACTAATTAATAATTATTTAAATATTCCCTCCGTTCATTTTTACTTGTTAATTCATAAAATAAATTTTTATTTTTACTTGTCAACTTTTGACATATCAAGAAAAGACAGTTATTTTTTCCATGTTTTAATGTTATCATTAAATACTATTCTCCAAAAAAAAATTCAATACTTAATATTAAACATAATTTAATAGGAATAGTATGGTTAAATACATATATCACTATTTTTTTCTTAATGAGTGTATTCAATTAATCAGTAACAAATAAAAATGAATGGATAGAGTATTTTATACATAGATAATACACAACTTGAGCAATTTCTTTCCTTTTCTTCTCAAAAACCCACTTTTCCCACTTGGAAAGGGATGATTTATACAAACTTGTCTGACAATTTGAAAAAGATGTCCTCAGAAAATAGATACACCTATTGATACACACATAAGAATGAAAAAAAACCAACGGATGCGATACAGTGGATAATTTCGTTCCTTTCTTAATTAAAAGTCTCGAATTCGAGCTTTAAATATAAAAAATTCTTTGATAAGGAGCGGGTTTCCCCAAATGGGGCTCTACAGTCTACGCAGCGCGAATTCAAAATAATTGGACATTAGAGTACCAGACACCAGATTAAAAATTAAAAAAATGAAAGATAAGTGTATGTACTTTTGTTCTGTTTATATTTTTGTCCAATATTGAAATAAATGGCCTTAGAATTTCTTGTCAAGCCATCTTAATTTATAGACCAACAACAAAAATCAAATATTATTTCTTCTACTTATATTCACGTAGTAAAAATGAAACCATGTAACAATTTGAATTTCAAGTACCTCATAAATTATGATCAATAAAATGTCACTAACGCATAATATAATTAACCAAATAATCATTTGCATGTAAAGAAAGAAAAAATACGTCGTTTGCACTTGCAATGAAATTTTCAGACAAGATTAACGATTAATTTAAATTTTGTACAAATTCTTTGTGTTATTAGTGTACTAAAGTTTCTACATAATTTTAATGATATTTAACACACTAACTTACTTTAATACAACTATAATTTATAGAAAATATCAATGATGTATGATTAAACGTTATCAAAGACACTTCATTCAATTCTAAGCGTTAACGATTGTTAGTCAGTATATAACTCAACTAAATGAGTTGGGGTCGAATCCCACAGGGAGCGGTACGTGTATAAGATTCAATTGGGAAGTATGGACATGTTCAAATCAGTCATAGAACTAAAAATGATCGAATAAAAACATCATTCAAATCAAGGGGTGACACGAATGTCAAATGGCTGTTTGGTTTTGATTATCAACTACAAACAAGGACAAACAATACGAAATAACAATAATGAGACGGATTCTTGGGATGTGATCGATTACAGGCTAATATAGACAAATGGGTAATTGCAAATATTAGAAAATAGCTAGATATTAGTGAGTAAGCTAGGCTATAGAGGAGATAAACTTTCTCTCGAACAATTTACCCCGAATCAAGTTGATTTCTCTCGAACATCAACAAGCATGCAAAATAAGAACAACCCATACCTTAGTCCATTCACTCTCTCGAGCTGAATGTGTGGAATTGGGTTTAGGATTCACTCTCTCGAGCTGAACCCAGGTCAACCCAATACCCACAGACCATCAATCAATAAGTTTAGTTTTAAAACTTCTATCTCGAGCAAGCCAAAAACACAAGGGTAAACTGCATTTGCAACTACAATTCTTAAATTAAACCACAATTAATGATTGAACTCACTTCTAAATATCATTTAAACTAACAATTAGCAATACCTATAAACTAAATCAGTCCATAATCACATAATCACACCCCAAGAATTGTGATTTTAACTAGACATCATGAAAAGGTAAGAATTGTTACCAAATTGATTATCCATCAACTGGGTAAGAGTAGATTCGTCCTTACAATGCTCCAATTCGAAGAATCTCAAAGACCCACTTCCAATTTCTCAAAAGTGAAAAACTTCAATTCTTCAAAGCTTAGGAAAAACTAGAGAAAACTTGTCTCAGTCCTCAACTATGATAAAATTATGATAATAGATTGATGATAGACAGATAATAGATAGATAATAGATACTAAACTAAATGTTCAAAAATGTATTTATAGTCGCCGAATGTGTTGCAAAGAGTCACTTCGGCGAAGTAAGTCGGGCTCGCTGAACCACTCAGCGAGCTGCCATTTGGTCATTTCTATCGCCCTTCTGCCTTGGCATTCAACATTCTCAAGGTCTGTGACTTTGGGCGATCCAGCACTACATCGCGAAACTACTCGGCGATCCGCCGACTGCTCCTTTCTCTTGCCAACTTGGTTCTTTCCTTCAGGGTTTAGCACACTAGAATTTTAGGCGGTCAAGTAGACGTTCAGTGACTCGCCAAGTGGACTTGGCGATCACCAGGCTTGCATTTCTTCATTCTTTCAGTTCGCTTTGTTCCTTTTTGCAAAGTAGTGTCCTTGCTTTGTTCCTCAATCCATATACCTGGAAATCAAGGGTTTTACATCAGTTATTGGCACAAAATAAGCATTTGAGGACACTAAATATATATAATTAAAGCCTTAAATGAGTCCAAATCTAGGACTCATCAACACCCCCAACTTAAACTTTTGCTTGTCCTCAAGTAAAACTCAAGTTCAGCAGTTCAAAAAGGATGTCTCAAACAGTGCTACACAAGACTCAATCATAAATGCACACAACAAGACTCAACTTACTCATGCAAGGATCAATTGTGCACTCAAAGATTCAAGTCGTGACTCACCTTCATCAAAGATTCTCAAGTTCACAATACTTGCTTCAAATGCAAGTTCAAGCTCAACAAAGGTACTCAAATGCCCTCACAACAAGAATGATTCCATATTCACACACAATTGTTCAACAACTTATAGTTTCGGAATCACATACAACTCTCACACTAACAAAGATGAACAACTGTATGAATTCACCCATAGGTTTCCCCTTATTTTACAATCAACATTCACTTCAGCTCACTCAAGATTAAAAAAAAAAAAGGTCTTTTCAAGGCTTGTAACGGGGCTGAGTGTAAAGGTATGGTCATTTAGGTTCAATGGTTGCTCTCCTCCTGAAATGTGGTATGAACAACACTTTCTTTCCTTTTCTTCAACATTTTCACTTGTGCTCAAAATTCACCCCATTATTCACTTCCAATAGAATACCGGACACTCCATTTCTTTTGCAACTTTCACAACTTTTATTTCACAACTTTTTCATTCTTTTTCTTTTTCATTCTTTCTCTTTTTTTTTATATGGAGGGGTTATGTCTTTTTCAAAACCATGGATCAAGGGGTCTTCTTCACACTTCTGGATTTACCTTCTCTTTTCACCACATCCCCAACTTAGGCTTTTGGCCTAAATTGGCTATTCAAACAAACCACACTTCATAAGGATTATGGGTGAATGGACAAAGAGGGGTTATAATTTCATAAAGTTTCTTCCAAGAAAATGATAAGACTCAAAAAAGGTTTCAAGTAAAGTTCACACACTCGCAAGGTTGGCCACAAAAGAGGTATATTGTCAAATTGTTTCACTCTTCAAAATTATTGCCTAAGATCATTTCAAGAGCTTGCATCACTTATTCAACTAGACCAACGGGGCAAATTCTTGGTGTCATCACATAAGGTTCACAGTAAGCTCATCACACAAGGCATTGACACCAATATCAAATAAGACTCCACACTTTCTCTAGTCTGTAATGTTCATCACAAGAGACTCATTCGATAATCGTCTAGTCACAACGAGATGCAAAAAGTCCACATATTGTTTATGCAACTTCATTTGGCCTCATCGTAGCCACACATTCATTTTTGTTTGATTAAGAGCACTATTCAAGTCATCGGTATTGATCATAATCGATACTCAAATTTGCACAAGAACGGCCACAATCACATACAAGGGGTGGAATGTTTTTTAGAAAGGGACAAAAAACCATTTACATTCAAAACAAGGAGCCATAAGCTTAAACATCCACAAATCAATATCAAAACACAATTTTAAACACAAAAGTCCAATAATATATATACAGAATAGTCACAAGAGGTAAGTATGGAAATACCTCACCCCACCACAAATAAAAAGAACAGTTGTCCTCAAATGCAACAAAATACTAAAAAGTCAATAAAAATGACAGAGAGGGAGGTAAAGAAGGGGTCCTGTCTACACAGTCGCTCCATCTGTCGGGGCATCAGTGCCCGGTGCAACCTCAGCAGTGGCTCCACTAGACCCAACCATGATAGTGTCTCTCAGGGAGGTCTATCAGGCGGTCTCGAATATCACATCCTCCAAGTCGGCCAGATCATCATATACGGCGGCATCTCACTCTCTCAGCTGTTCCTCATTGGTCTCCGTCTCTGATGCATCAGCTGCCACATCCTTCATAGGTACATCTCCGGTGGTAGCCGGAGGCATCTCAGAACTGCCCGGAGAACCCGCAGTCTCAGCTGCCTCAAATAAAGAAGTGAAGTCCGTAGACTTTAGATAGTTCACGTCCTTCCTCAAATCTGCAACCTCGACTTTCAGAGTCGTCATCTCTGAAGTTAACCCCTGTCGACACTCACAAGCTGCGACTTTTGCCGTGAGATCATCAATAGAAGTCTGAAGGGGTGTCAATGCAGCTAGGATGGTCCTCTCAATCATCCAGGGTATCTCAGCCTCCAATCGGGTAGCCCGGACATCAACAGAATAGGCTAAGTGCCCCATCTTCAGGATCATGGGCTGAGTAATCCTGGTGGGCTGGGAAGTAGTACAAACACCAGGGCCTGGGAGGAAGTGAAAGCAGGTGTACCTGAAGGCCCGGAGGTCGGAGTAGGCAAAAATGCCTCTGCAAGTATCGTCTCAACATTAACCTCCGCAGATGTGCCCACCGGAGCTGCTCTCCTCCTGTATGCCTCCTCCCAAGTGTACTCAACCTTTATACGCCGGATGTCTGTGGAGGATGTGGAGGTAACCTCGATGTCCCTTTTCTCATCACGAGGGACTCCCGCACGCTGGCATAGCTCTGTGATCAGGATCGGAAAGGGAAAGAACGTCTGGCGCTGCTTGGCCCTCATGGCCATCTCCTGCTCAATAATAAGTCCCAAGTTGAGCTGCTTCTTTTTTATGATCGATCCTACACAAGTTGCCTTTGCATGACGGAGGATGGACTCATTCTGTGAAGGCATGATGGAGCTGCTGATGAATTCGAACCAGTACCGTGCAGCTACATTCAAGTCCTTCTTCTCTATCTGGGCTTCAACCTGAATCCACCTCGGGGTGGTATCAGAAATAAGGGGGGAAAGCCAGCCCTTTAGGTCATCCAAGGGTTGGGCTATCGCCAAACCCTCATACTCGTGCTCGAACCCCGTGGCTCTAGCAAGGACAACATTTATGATCAATTTTAAAGCACAAAATTTGGGGAAAAATTAACAATTTAGGCAATTTTAGGCACAATATCAAAACTACAATAAGCACACAAGTACATATTCAAGATTTCAGAGAGGCCCAGCACACATCAACACAATTTATAACAATGCAATTGAGTTTAATCTCTAATTTAGAGTTTGGGTTCGGAAAACCAACCTTTAATGCCGAATTACGATTTGAAATGCTAGGCGACAAAGATTTTCAACTCCGACCATAAGATCAACGACCAGAAAGCAAGAAAAAGCGATAATATAGGAAATTTAAAGTGCGGGTGTGATTATATGTTAAAAAGTGAGGAAATATGAAATAGTTTGAAATTTTAAACCTTTGGCCTTTTAGAAACCGTCTAGTTCGCACCCTTTCGGCGATATTATTTTTCTTCACCGAACCATTCGACGACATGCCGAGTGGTTATTTACCTCGCCGAGTTTTACAGGACCTCCAGTTAACTTGGGGGTCCAAACGACGGACAAAGTCGGGCTCGCCGACCAGTTCGGCGATTCGCTGACTTTTCCATGGGCCCGCTGAGTTTTACAAACTCCAACCTGATATTTTTCTAAGCCCAACAGCGGTCCAAGTCGGGATCGCCGACCTCTTCGGCGAGTCACCGACCGGACATTTTCCTCGCCAACCTGCACTTTTCAAACACATTCGACACGTCAACCTGCACGAGCAACACACGATTATTCCAAAAACAAAAATAAAGCAATAAAAATTTGGGTTGCCTCCCAAGAAGCGCCTTAGTTAACATCGTGGCACGACGCAAGTCCTCACTCAAACTTCATTCTTGGGGTTTGCCATAGTATCACTAGGCATTCCCTTTTTTTGTCTGGGGTATAGACGAGACAACATATGACCCATTTGGGTCTCCAGTAGTTGAATAGATATGGAATGAGAAGCATTAATCTGATTCATCATTGAGACATTCTCTTTTATCTCTTTCAACACTCTGTCGTGTTCTTCGACTTTGAGGAGAATGAGTGAGAGTATCTCTTCTACTTGTCCACCCTCATAGTCCTTGGGCTTTAAACGCTCATGAGGAGGAATGTACCTATCTTTATTATTGTACAGTGCTTCAAATTCCATGATCTTTTTGTCCAAGAGATCTAGCTGAGTCAATATTTTGGTCAAATCCTGGACCTTCTCTGTCTCCTTGTTGGTCTTAGTCAGTTGATCAAGGAATTGGGTTGCTATTGCATAGGGTTGTCGTATTAGACCATCCGAAGAAAGTTGGTCAGCGACTCCTCTATTCTTAGGACCAAGACCTCTATAGAAGCAGTCCAGTAGCATCTTATCGGTGATTCCATGAGTTGGGCATTGCAACAATAGTATCTTAAATCTTAGCCACAACTCATGGATTGCCTCACCCTCCAATTGCCTGAAATTCAGGATGCTATCCCTAAGAATCATCATCTTCGAAGAGGGAAAGAATCTCATGCACTTGAAATGCGGTAATGAGCTCTTCCCATAAAGTGATAGGATCTCTTAGCAACTCAGCCAACCAGTTGCATGCTTCTCCCATTAGAGAAAATGGGAACAACCTCAGCCAGACCAACTCTTGAGATATGTTTTTAAAGGAGTACGACCCACAAATATCAACAAAATTCCTTATGTGCTCATGGGGATCCTCATGAGCCAACCCACCAAACAACTTTTTCAATTGCAAGAGCTGTAACATGGTGCTTGTAATGTGGAACACAACGTTCCCTTCAGTTGGAGGCAAGCGAATGGAACCAACTACACCCACTAGATTAGGGTCATTACCATTCGGCTCATTGACATCATTGAGATTGTCGTTGTCATCTTGATGGCCCACTTGGCTACCATTGCTTCCGCTGACACTCATTCCCTCTGTTTTAACAGAAACACACAAACCAAAACTGAAAGTAAATAGATTCAACTATGACTAAAAAGAACAAAATTCAACTTCACCAAAAAAAATCTCAAAAAACACCACTCCCCGACACCTACGCCATTTTGATTAAACGTTATCAAAGACACTTCATTCAATTCTAAGCGTTAACGATCGTTAGTCAGTATATAACTCAACTAAATGAGTTGGGGTCGAATCCCACAGGGAGCGGTACGTGTATAAGATTCAATTGGGAAGTATGGACATGTTCAAATTAGTCATAGAACTAAAAATGATCGAATAAAAACATCATTCAAATCAAGGGGTGACACGAATGTCAAATGGGCTGTTTTGGTTTTGATTATCAACTACAAACAAGGACAAACAATACGAAATAACAATAATGAGACGGATTCTTGGGATGTGATCGATTACAGGCTAATATAGACAAATGGGTAATTGCAAGTATTAGAAAATAGCTAGATATTAGTGAGTAAGCTAGGCTATAGAGGAGATAAACTTTCTCTCGAACAATTTACCCCGAATCAAGTTGATTTCTCTCGAACATCAACAAGCATGCAAAACAAGAACAACTCACACCTTAGTACATTCACTCTCTCGAGCTGAATGTTCTCTCGAGCTGAATGTGTGGAATTGGGTTAGATTCACTCTCTCGAGCTGAACTCAGGTCAACCCAATACCCACAGACCATCAATCAATAAGTTTAGTTTTAAAACTTCTCTCTCGAGCAAACCAAAAACACAAGGGTAAAACTGCATTTGCAACTACAATTCTTAAATTAAACCACAATTAATGATTGAACTCACTTCTAAATATCATTTTAAACTAACAATTTGCAATACCCATAAACTAAATTATCCCATAATCACATGATCACACCCCCAAGAATTGGAGTTTTAGCTAGACATCATAAAAAGGTAAAAACCGTTACCAAATTGATTATCCATCAACTGGGTAAGAGTAGGTTCGTCCTTACAATGCTCCCATTTGAAGAATCTCAAAGACCCACTTCCAATTTCTCAAAAGTGAAAAACTTAAATTCTTCAAAGCTTTGGAAAAACTAGAGAAAACTTGTCTCAGTCCTCAACTATGATAAAAATATGATAATAGATAGATGATAGACAGATAATAGATAGATAATAGATACTAAACTAAATGTTCAAAAATGTATTTATAGTCGCCAAAAATGTGTTGCGAAGAGTCACTTCTGCGAAGTAAGTGGGGCTCGCCGAACCACTCGACGAGCTGCCCTTTGGTCATTTATATCGCCCTTCTGCCTTGGCATTCAGCATCCTCAAGGTCTGTGACGTTGGGCGATCCAGCACTACATCGCGGAACTACTCGGCGATCGTCGATTGCTCCTTTCTCTCTCCAACTTATTTCTTTCCTTCAGGGTTTAGCACACTGGAAATTTAGGCGGTCAAGTAGCCGTTCGGTGACTCGCTAAGTGGACTTGGCGTTCACCAGGCTTGCATTTCTTCATTCTTTCAGTTCGCTTTGTTCCTTTTTGCAAATTAGTGTCCTTGCTTTGTTCCTCAATCCATATACCTGGAAATCAAGGGTTTTACATCAGTTATTGGCACAAAATAAGCATTTGAGGACACTAAATCTATATAATTATAACCCTAAATGAGTCCAAATCTCGGACTCATCAATTTACCCAAAAAAAGAATATCAACGATAAGTTGAGTCCTACTTGTAACCAAATTATTATTTTTCCAAAGTTAATTACAATTATGATATTTATTGTAGATTTTCCTCAAAATTACATCTCAAGTAATATTTCAAACCATCAAACAATTTTGTGAACCTTTCTAAGAAATAATTTTTCAAGCTTCATATGTTGTGGAACTTGATAAGATTCTTTTACTTAGCGGTATCTTGTCATGCATTTTGAACAAATTTTAAATTCTTTTCTCATTTACAAGCATAAAGAAATCACAAGAGAAACTCAGAGAAGGATACAAAGCGTTGTTATATATATAAATGAAAGGAGAAGGTAAAAGGGTTATTTGTAGGCTTGTTGTTGAGCACAATCATAAACGTGCATTTCTAAATAGTCAAAAAATTTGGCGATCAAAAAGGAAAGAATTGAGGCCCAAAAAAATCTTATTTTGCTTGATGAAACTTAAGAGACTTTCTAGTGGTTAATTACTTCGTACTTTACAAGAAGCAATGTTTGGAGCTACACCTCATACAATTATAACAGATTAAGGCCATAACAAATACAGTTGCAATGATATTTCCTAACAGTATACACCATTTTTGTATATGACACAAAACAAAAAAGATTTCAAAATATCTAAGTCAAATTAATCAACAACAAAATGATTTCACATAGAAATTTTAATTGGTGTAATCATGATACGACTACTTCGAGAAATTTTAAACAATGTAGATCTAAATAATAAAAATATATAATAGAGAAGTAAATAGTTGGTTGATGATGATATATATGCAATTTTTGAAAAAAATGGATACTGACATATATTTGTACTATTTTTTGTGCAAACATGTCCACAAGTCAAAATAGTGAGCATATGAATAATATTTTAAAGATATTTGAATTCTATAATGAGTGTATTTGTCGTGACCCCAAATAATAAGTGTATGTTTGGATTGACTTAAAACGTAGTTTTTAAGTTAAAAATAAAAAGTTAAACTTAAACAATTTTTAAGTCAAAAAATAAAAAGTAGGGGATACCTACTTTTGGTTTTTAACTTATTATAAGTCATTTTAAACTTATTTTAAGTTTTTTTTATTTTTAACCTTGCCAAACACTTCCTATTTTAAGTCATTTTTTTACTTATTTTAAGTTATTTTTATATTTGACAAACACTTCTAGAAGTAAAAAAAAACGGACTAAAAGGAAGATTTGACCAGCTTTTAAGCCAATCCAAAGACCCTCCGAGTCTATTGATGCTAAGTTAGATTTTTAAAAAAAAGGATTACAAGATTAAAAAAGTTGGGACTATGATTTGCTTAGTGTTGGGTTGCTTGTAGTTTTCTACTATATTTTCAAACTGTGACATTAAAGGTACTTGGGGTCAACTTTGTGCAAGAACTGAAAGGTACAAATCTATTTTAAAATAAAGACAAGTTAGGTGGATAAAACTTGAGATGGTAAGATCAAAGCCTACATAGATGGGACCTTCATTTATAAAAACTCTAGAGGTGAGATAGGAGAAATCATTAGAGATGTTTTTTGATAACCTTATCATGAAATTCATAGTCCCTACTCAATTCAAGATCAATAATCAAGAAAAATTAGATCTTCAATTTTTTGAATAAACCTCAGTAAATAGTTGTTTAGTGATCGTGGGCATATTTATATGCTTAAACGCCAAATGAAACTGTCACGATCCAAAATACACTCTAGATATGACATGACATATAAGACCCTGAGAAGCCCTACACAAGTCACCTAGCATACATCATACAAGATAATAGAAACAAAAGAGTTTAAAAGTAGCATTTCATATAAAAGAGTTTGACAAAGGTAGTGGAAGTCTAAACATAAGTCTCAAAGCCATCTATTACATCAAAGGAGTGATTGAGATGTAATCCATACATCACATATAAAATATGAAATGAAAACGACATAAAGCAATAAAAGAGTCTCATTCCTTGGAACATGAGGACTCACCAATCTTCAATATCTATAAGGGATCACTAGTCACGAGTATGAGAGATAGGAGCGTCGGACCCTACATTAGTGAAATAATGTAGGCACAAGTATGTGTTAGTACATGGAATGTACCAAGTATATGCATGAGAGTTATGAAATCATGCTAAAAGGAATTTATATGACATGCAATGACCAAGCTAAATCATAAAATAACATGTTAGAAAATGTAAATCATAATCATCGTCAATGCAAGCTAAACATCTTATGAAAACACTTGTGAGATACTTGAGAAAGTAACCTTAGTTCATTATTGTGGAAAGTTTACCTTTAACCGACATAGACCATGTGATTTATAACATGGAATCCGGTGTCTATCCCACACCGAAAAGAGATGTCCTTACTTGCCAAGGTAAGAACCATAAAGTTGAGTTGAAGTGGATCTACTAGCTAATGTCTATCTAAGACAAACCTATGGTGACACATAGTTATGGGACATGGGTAATCGCACTTGTCCACTCACTACTAAGCATAAATTCCATAGAATATTTATTAATCTTAACTTGTCTTATTATCCATGGAAGTGAATAATTAAGTAGTCAACCCAAGCTAGAGTTCATTAGAATAGCTCCTTAATCTCGATTCAACGTAGGTCAGAAAACTTTTCAACCTTACGAATCCTTTTTGTGCGAAAACCTTTCACAATCATGTTTTGAGTAGCATGTGAGAAATTATTTCATAACAACAACAACAACATCAATGTTTTACTCTCAAAGCAACCTTAAATCATGTATATAAATTTCATAAAGAAACATGGATATCTTCATAAATTCATCTTTGATAGTTCATAAGCTTTATCATGTGATCATAGTCAAGAAATCATGGATCATGCATGGTTTTATATGAATTCAACTTAGAATCATGTAATTATCTCAATTCATACATAAGAAGATATAAAACAATCAATTGGATCATAATTGAAAAGAACCTATGAGATTGAATAAAACCCTAACTTCAATTGGAGATTCTAACTAGTAAAATTAGAGAATTTAGGAATCCTATGGGGGAAAGGACTCCATAGGTGAATACTATCATACCTTTATGTCAAAAGTCCACAATCAATGGTGAACTTTGAGACTTGATCTTGAAACCTTAGACTCTTCTTCAAGCTTTAGAGAGAGAAATTTTGGGGTAAGAACTTGGAGGGATTTGGGGAAATTTGAAGAATGATTTAAAATAGTTAGCCTTTATGCTTAAAAGACTTATAGAGGATCAAAACGACCTAGTTTAGGCATAAATCCATTAGAGAAAAAGAGTATAAAGCCCTTAAAAATAATTGTCGACCACCATCTATAGCTGGACCTACGGACTGTAGGTCCTTCTATGGACTGTATGCCCTTCTACCAGGGGAGAATTTAAGTTTTAAAATGGGTCATCGAAACCCGTGGTCATCCAACAAAACTCGATGTATTACTTGTATAATTCTTAAAATATATCAAATAGCAACCGAAGGAACCCATGAACACAAACAACTGGATGGTTCACTGGTTTGAGTGTCAGTTTTCCACTTTGAGGTTGAGGGATCGATTCCCAGATGCTGCATTTTCACAACCTTGCATTTTATTTTATTCACAAAAAGAGTTTCTGCATTCAGCCTTTTTTTAAAACTTCTTCTAATGACTTTTTCTTATAATAAAATTTATTTATTTTGCAAATGTATTTAATATTTTTCTTATTTTTCTTATGAAAAACCTATATTTATTATTGCTAAAATAAATAAGGCCCCTCAAATTTGAAAGCCTAAATTAGTTACCTTTTTTTCTTAAAGGGACAGAGCCGCACCTGACAATGGTACTGCACCCGTCTTCTTGAAATTCTAGATTCGCCTCTGCCTTCTACGGACCATACTGGTCAACCGTAGAAAGTAATCAGAGACTCTTAATTTGGCCAACTTTTGATGAAACCCATGTACAACTCGTAAGTGTTTCTACTGATCGTTGCTAACCGTATAAACCAACTTTAAGCTTTAAAACTTTACTAAGTTTGGGGGTCACCTACGAGACCTATCTACAACTCGTATATGGAATGACAGACCGTCCTGTTGAACCGTAAAAAGGGTAGTGAGACTTTTTTTGAAAAATTATTTTTCCACTAGCTACGGTTGCCATCTATAGACCGTAGAATTTTCTACAGTCTATAGGTGAGACCATAGAAACAGACACCAGTCCAAAAACTACATTGTCCTTCTTTTCCAAATTTGAGGTGTTACATTATATCCCCTTGGGAACATTCATCCTCGAATGGAAATCAAGACATCATAAGGAGGGTAGGAAGAAGATCTAACAACCCAACACAAATGCAATCACATAAATGCACATATCCGAGAAAGAAAATCGGCTCCAAGCTAAAGCATATCCAAAACATCATTTCATAAGGCCAATATGCAACTCATACTAAAATGTACATAATCATGGAGAAATCAACCAGGTTAACTCATTTTCTCAAAAATCAAGTTTTCATGAGTGCATGCATGAGGAAATATGAGAATAACTAAGAAATAAGGACGGACCATGAGGAACTAAATACCTCAAGCTAGAGTGGGATCGGAGGGAAAGAGATGAGGGTATCGAGACATCATAACGGCCTCGGCCTCCCAAGTAGCACCCTCAACTAACTGATTCCTCTAAAAAACCTTTATCGAAGCAACTTCCTCATTTATAAGCTTCTTAACTTGTCGGTCTAAAATCTCAACCGAAATTTCTTCATAAGAAAGATTCTCCTTAACTCCCAAACCTTCTAAGGGAACAATGTTTATCGGATCTCCAACACATTTCTTCAACAAGGAGACATGAAAAACCGGATGTTCCGATGCCAAATCATTAGAAAAATCAAGTTCATAAGCAACTTTACCAATACACCTAAAAAAATTTGATACAGGCCTCCATAACGGGGACTAAGCCTCCCTTTCTTTCCAAACCTCATAACACCCTTCATGGGAGAAATCTTCAGGTAGACCCAATCATGTACATCAAATTCAAAGTCTCTACTTCTAACATCGGCAAATTGTCGACTTTGAGATGCTTTCAACCTTTCTCTAATAAGACGAACTTTCTCCATAGCCTTATGTACCAACTCGGGACCTATCAAGGCAACCTCACCAATTTCAAACCAACTTATTGGAGATCTACACCTCCTACCATAAAGAGCCTAAATGGAGTCATACCAATGCTGAAATGATAGCTATTATTGTAAGCAAACTCAATCAAAGACAAATGATCATCCCAATTACCCTTAGAGTGAATCACACAAGCTCTCAACATATCTTCCAAAGTTTGGATAGTATGCTCTGCTTTCCCATTGGTTTTTGGATGAAAGGTCATACTAAGCTTAACACGAGTACTAAGCCCTTTTTGGAAAGACTTCTAAAACTGAGAAGTAAATTTAATACCACAATCAGAGATAATGGATAAGGGCACTCCACGCAACCTAACCATTTCTCGCAAGTACAACTTAGCATAGTTGATTTCATGTGTCAGGACACTTCATCCAATACTAAGTGCCAACGATCGTGAGTAGTAATATAACCCAACTAGTGAGTTGGGGTCGAGTCCCAAGGGAGCAGTTCATACTAAAGAATCAATAGGAAAGCATAAACATGCTCAAGTCAATCATAGCTAAAAACATTTACGAAGAAAAATATAATTCAAGTTTGGGGTGACACAAGTGTCAAATATACGGGGGGGTTTGTTTGTACTATCAACTAAAACAACAAATAACATGAAAATACGGGATTCTCAGGATGTGATAGGATTATGGGCTAAGTTAAACAACCGGATAATTGCAATAAATAGTAAATAGCTGTAAATCAGTGAATAAGCTAGACTTTAGTGGGGATAAACTTTCTCTCGAATAATTTATCCCGAATCAAATTGGTTTCTCTCTAACACCAATAAGCAGCAATAAAGCACAACCTTCGCTTTAGTCCATTCGCTCTCTCGAGCTGAATGTGTGGAAAAGGGTCTAGGGTTCACTCTCTCGAGCTGAACCCATGACAACCCAATACCCACAGACCATCGATTCAGCAATTTTGGTTTTAAAAACCTCTCTCTCGAGCAAGCCAAAAAACACGAAGTTAAGATTGTATTTTGCAACTACAACTCATTAAATTCAACCACAACTACTGAACGAAATCATTTTTAAATAGCAAATAAACTATCAATTAGCAATACCCAACACTTAACTCAACCCATAATCACATAATCACACCCCAAGAATTGGGGTTTTAGCTAGACATAGTAAAAAGATAGAAATCGATACTAAAATGTGTTTCCATCAACTTGGTACAATTAATATTGTATTTACAAACATATAAGATGAAGAATCTTTAATACCCACTTCCAATTTCTTAAAAATGGAAATCTTTAAAGCTAAGGAAAAATGTCTCTCTATTCAGTTCTAAGCTCTAAACTTCAAAAACTTACTGAATGTTCAATCAGATACTAAGCTAAAAATTTAAACAAGTATTTATAGTTGTCAAAAAGTGTGCTGCAAAGGTTCAGTCGGCGCAGTTAGTCGGGATCGCCAATCCACTCGGTGATCCGCTCTTTGGTCATTTGTATCGCCGTTTTATTTTTGCCTTCAGCATCCTTGAGGTCCTGTAACTTTGGGCGATAAGACACTGCATCGCGGAACTGTTCGGCGACTCGCTGTAACAACCCTCTCGGAAGGATGCTACTACTTAACAAGAAAGCTAATATAATACTTGCACATTTCAAAGGGATTAATCTAAGATATATAAATTATAATTCAATAGAGGAATTTAGCCCAAAATAACAAGTGAAAGGTATAACAGCTTGTCATTTAGAAATTTAGTTGATATCAAATTTAAACAAGACAAGAGTCTCAATTTATGGCGGGAGAATCTTTCAAAATACTTTTAAAAATACGCTAAGAGATTTTCATATATTATCTATACTACTACAAAACATGTTATAAATCATTACCAACTTCGGGGGTACCAAAGCTTGATTGGCTCATGCTTCATACAAACCTTCAAAATAAACTGTAAATTTAATACATTACAAGACTTGGGTTTACACACCCCAAAATAGTAAAACATGTAGTCATACTTATTTTACAACCCATGGTGATATGATCAAATTAGCCTCAAAATTTCATGTAAATGTACAACATATAGATCATGTACAAGTCCCAATATTATGCAAACTATAGATGCCTATATGCAAATGTGATCTTCCCATAAAGCTCGCAAAAACTCCACCTCCAATGGCCAGTTTCAAGTATCCCCTCAAACATTCCCTACGATAGAAACAACTATCGCTAAGCATAAAACTTAGTGGTGTAAAAACTATATGCGTGGAGCTGCTAGATTCACCAAGTTACCTTTCAAAAGTCATGGGCAGCACGATTGAAACATAATACATAAATCAAGTGAACAATATATTAAGGGTATCAAGTTCTATATTTAAAGATTCAAGTGTCAAGAACGCTCATAGCACCATTTCCCAAGAGATCCAATACTAAGGCTCGCCCAATATATACATCATACTGTCACACCCAGCATAACCAAGTATCAAGAAGGACCGAAGCCCTGTATCAAGAAGGGTCAAAGCCCAATAATCAAGAGAACCAAGAACCATATTAAAAATGGCTTTCTAGTTCGTACTTAAAATGGACAACTTCCATTCTTAAGACGGACTAAAAATCCAGAGTCAAGATGGCAAATGATCCGAATCAAGAGGCATGCC